>NC_090870.1:38627942-38632203 GCF_036669935.1 Montipora foliosa | reverse complement strand
CCTGAATTTAATTTCAACGCTGTCACCTCTACCTGTTTCGCAGAACGATACATACCACCGTGTGTGGAACGAGAAAAGTAATGGCTGAAGTGTCGGGCCGCTCTCAACCAAGCCCCAAGAGGACTATATGCTTGGTGTGCAAGAAACAAGCGGCTGGGGCCCATCCTAAAAAATTCGGAATGTATTTGCTATTTGCTTAGCGCGCAACCGAGACAATATAGGCATTTGTGTGTAGGTTTCATGAATGGGCGCCAGAATATTGCCATTGAATGTTCTAACAGAAACGAAAAGTTTCCAGGGGGTTCGATATGTAGGGAACTTGGAGGAGGGGGGGGAAGTAGGATCAAAACCGAGCGAGCTTCAAGGTTGCCACTGTAAAAGGGGTGTTTGCTGCGGGAGCTCCAAGAAGCGGAACTTTAGTTTTGGCCCAGCCTGAACACACAGAAATGGTATTCGGCAAAGGCAAAGCATTGGGAAAATATGGGCATAGAACCTATTAGTAGCCGCAGTAGTGGACTGGACCGAGCGGGCAATGGAGCGAATGCGGAGGAATAATCGGAAAAGGGAGGCAGTGGAACAGAGGTCCCCCGCACAGGCTGAACGGACATCGATCAAGCTGCCAGCTCAGTCGTTGGCCGGGGTCCCCCAAGGTATACCCGGGGCCCCACCTTATTGGTTTTATATACAAGAAGCTGGTGGAGTCGGTCCGTTCTCTGGTGACTGTCCTATGTGACTCGTAAATTGGGGAAAATTCGGGTTGAAAGAGTGCAACCTAGGGAAACGAATGTTAAACTATTTGAGAATTAATAAGTAGGAAACATCAACAAACGGTCCATCAATGTGGTAGCAAGTACGTGGGACAGTGGTAAGTAACTCAGTAATGAGAGGTATTTAGCGGACCTTGTTCATGAGGTAGGCGGTACAAACGGCCGTGGGTTGGTGATTAAGTCGAAGTACGAGGTGGAAAGGGTTAGCATTAGGGTTGGGGTTATGCATACTGTGCATGATAACTAATACTGCTTTTTTTTTTACTTACAGCAACAGAAAACAAAACGTTTTTTAATAAGAATCACCTTCATGTGATTTTGTTTTATTATTATTATTCTGGTTTTTGGAAGGAAAAGACAATTGACTTTTAGAAGGTAGATTATTGAATGATGTACAGTTACTTGTACAAATGTAATTCAGTATAAAACTCCTTTGTGGTTATAAGTACTTGAAGTTGAATTTTTTTTCTGGTAGTCCACGAAGTTTGTAACCTTTATGAAACAGTCATTACTTGCATGTAGTTGAACAATGAGAGATCATTTCCTTGTTTTTGCACCTCTTGTACAGGTGTCACTGGTCAAGTGCCTTTTTGCATGCGGCAGTGAAACGTATTATTTTAGTTGTGTCTAATAACACATTCATGTCTTCAGTAATTTGTAGCCTGTTTGGTGCGCATGCAATCCAAGTGTCAATAATTCCAAATTTGGTTTCAACTTTCCTAAAGCCATTTTTTTTCAATTACTTTACCAAGAAGTGTGTTTGGTTGTAATGGACTTTTTTTCACTTAATTAATTTTTATTTTGACAAAGTTGTTGAATTGGAATGAAATAGTATTTGCTATTAAAATTAATGGCGACTGCTTGTCCAAGTCCTTTGTGGTTTAGCGGTTAGTTACGGCGAAGGTCTCAATACTAAGGAATTTCAGACTCGGTAAATGCAGTTCAAAGCGATTTCTTTCTCTCATGTACACATTGGAATTGAATGGGTCAAGGGTACATAAAGTAGTGGTAGATATGACGCATCGATCAGGGGATGGAAGGTTAAGAGGGATAGGGCAGACAGAAAGATAGAGAGGAGAGGAAAGGCGATTTCTTGGTTTTTTTGGTTTGTTTTCAACCCTTCTAAAAAACCGTACCCCTTTTTTTAACCGCACCCCATAAAGAAAATCCGGTTCAAACAGTTGATAAATAACCTAGGTTAATTAAATTCCCCTAGTTTGATTTAAATTTACCTACAATCTTGGAGAAAACTCGTTGGGAAAATGTGACGCTCTAATTTGTCTGTGCGATAAAGAATAAATTCTTCCTACTTTCCCCACTCTCCTCATTCCAATGTTGTTTTAAAAAGCAAACCAAAGGCTTGCACAGTATTTTGCATCACATTACCAACATTGGTATGGGGGGAAGGGGGGAAGGACCAAGATATCTTGTGAGTGCGTGCCAAATGATGCTTAAGCTAGAATTTTTCCCAAGAGTTTTGTCCAAGATTGTAGTTAGATTTATTTTAGGGTGGGTGTAGCATTAAGGCAGGAGTCCCTCAGGGTTCAGCGTTAGGGCCACCCCTGTTCTAAATCATACTTTTTAAACGATATAACTAACACTGTTCAATCGAATTGTCTACCAAATGCGGATCGACTTACGATGTCGTGGGAACTCCCGATCAGACTCCCGATCTGACTACTGCAAAATTAAACAATGGTTTAGTTGAAATTCGCAAGCTTGACATTCTCTGTTACCGGCGCACTAAACCAGTCTATCTGAATTTCTTATATGATAATACTATCACCATAGAATGTATCTTGCTCCACCCACCAAGGGACAATGTTGAGTTCTAATCTTTCATGGCGACCTCATATCTTCAATGTTTACTATACCAGAAAGCCAGCAAGTGATTGAATTTACTCAAAGGCATTAAATTCAGAGTTCAGAGATCTAAGCCAACATAAATTATACAAATCGCTTATTACTGAGGTCCCTTGTGGAATATGGTGACGTAATTTGGCACGGGTATTCATATTCTGAGACCGACTATTTTGCATCCTATGCCAGAGTAGGGCAAGAAATACGAATTAAGACTGGGACGCGATTACTTCCAAGAGACGACGAAGTCCCATAAAAAGGGGAACACGCGGTCAAGCCGCAGCGGCACCGCAGTAAGCAAGTTCGAAATACGTTTATCGTCAATTATACTCTACTGAAAAGTTCAACAAACGCAAAGGGAGAGGATAAACAGAATTGTGAGTATGATCTCAAATAGCTAAATGTAGAGTCCATAACTTCCTAGTATTTATTTTGTCTCATTTCGCCCCAGTTTGACTTTTCAGAAAAGTACAGAAATAAATCCTCGGAGGGTGAGAGTGAGATCGTCCATTGAGAGCTTATAGACTCGAACCATTTCAAGTGAAAAATCCCAACCTTAACGAATTTGTCCAATATGAAGCAAGTAAAGTCGCTAACGGCACAAGTAGGACTCGCTTGTTGACTGAATCATTTGGGTTTGGGAGGGAATCACGGAGGGCTAGGCGTTTGATTCACAAATTAATGCTTTATTATAAGATTGATCATAATCTCCGGCACTCCTTCCCTCCTACAGTCTGAGGTCCATTGCCTACCAGAGTTCGCCAGCGAACTCAACTTTCCTTAAGGTCTGCTCCGAAATTCTTTATCTTTTCAGCTCGTACACAACCTTTCAAACATTCCCTTTTTCCATCGACAACCAAAGCGTGGAACAATAGTGATGCTCAACTTAGGTCACTCGACGGTATACGGACATTTAAGAGGGAGCTAAATAAGGTTCTTAATCTACCATGGTATATTAGGCCTTTTGATTATTGTCTGGACAGATACACGTCTATTCTTCATACTCGTATGTGTTTGGACGCTTTTGCCTTGAACTACAGTATTACTTATGTAGAATTGGGGCAAAATTTTCTCCTGCCTGCTTGACTGTGCGGACAAGCATTGAAGACATATATCACTTTTTTTCTTCATTGTCCTATATATTCGGCCCTTTAGAGCTAACTTGTTGGCCTCCGCCGATTAAATGCTAGTACTGCGATCTCGTCCGTCTGTGAATGGATTTTCTTTTTCTTTTCATTCTTCACTTGCACCCACTGTACTGAATTAACGTATCCATGCGTGAGTTCTCTAGATGAGCATACCTGCACTGCTCTTAGAGCAAACGCTCCAAATATGTTCAAATTAGTATGAAAAACAAAACAGGACAAACAAATCTTCTGTACTAATTTCAAATATTAATCTTTATTTTTTTCAGTTAATATTTTTTTCAACCATCAATCAATCATATGCGATCCACACTCGGGTAACAACTTTGCTATCCAATGTACTTGTTTATCCACTCTCTAAAGACGGAAACTCGTGCAAAAACCGTGTACTTCTTGAAAGCGTCACAATCTCTTGAGCCCCAGCTTACAGCACCTTGAAGCACCCACAATCCACCATTATCCCTGCAGACGAAAGGACCCCCGCTGTCA
>NC_090870.1:38612942-38617942 GCF_036669935.1 Montipora foliosa | reverse complement strand
CCGGGTCTTGCATCGTCTCCCCCTATGACACGTCCATAATTTACTGGAGAAACACCACAAGAACCTGTGTGATAGTAGAACAAGCAATGTGAGGTTTGCAGCAGTGACATTAAATAGAAAAAAAAAAAGATAGACTGAGAACTCTAATATGGAACTCAACGAGCATATTTCACGAGAAATGAAGTATAGATGTTGTTTACCTGAAGGGGGCTTGTTTGTCGCAGGTGGAATAGTTCCTGGTGGAGGTGGTGGAGTGTTTGGTGGGCGCTGTGTTCCTGAAGGTCATAAAATGAAAGCGGTTATATTTCATTGTTAGATCTGCAGGTTTGCTTGAGAAGAACGCTGTCGATATTAACAATATTCAATTTAAAGAGTTAATCTTAAATATCGAGTAGAGGTGTAGGCTCCGGGTCATGGGTTCCTGGTTTTAGGTTGTTTTTTACAGTATGGGATGGAGAAAGCACGATGCAAATAACTCTAAGTAGAGTCTTTGATGTCAGGAGCTCATCAAATGGAGTCTCTATCTACAATTACTCCTTGAGTCAACCCTTTCCCGAGTATATTTATTTTTAGAACGGCTTTTTTCCATCGAAAAGTGTCATATGTCCGCCGCGAAACCAGAAAAACAAAACAAGACGCTACAGGTAGCCTAGTACACTTTGCTCAAAGATATTTAGCCGATTTCCTCTGAACTTTACAGTATTTCAGTGGATTTTTCTTCGATTTTCTTTACAGTATCTTAGTCAATATCAAGTTCAATTCCGTAGTCCAAAGTCCACATTAACTACATTAATTTATTATTACTGGGTTGCCATTGGTGACCAGTTAGAAAATGCGTTTAATTTGTTTGCTTGTTTTTTTTTTCCGTGTCGGGAAAAGTCTTTCCTATCCTCCCCCTGCTAAGTGGTGCCTTTGATGTTTGGTAGGTCTGAGGGGGTACTAGAAATGCATATATTTTATCCGGTGGACACAGTAGAACATTTAATTAACCTGCAATGGTGTCGAAAGTCATTGTAACGCGAATGGCGTTTTAGTGCATCTTTAAACAAAATATACCATTATGAAGCTCAAGAATGGAACGTCCATTGGATAAACAAGACAGGGAATGAAAAATAAATTTCTGGAATCTTAAAAGCGACGAGTAATGGACTCAACAATCTTTTTCCCGTCGAGCCGTAATCAAAGTGAGCTGTATTTCTAATATTTTATCAAGGTTGATGTTATGTACAACACTGAAACCAAATGGTAAATTTTCTGGTAACTTATGAGTTCAACCAAAACAGAGAAGGAATCGAAAAATCTTAAGTGGATCTGTGATCTCTTTTGTCCGGCTCTTTGTATTTATTTGTGCTTTATTCTTCACAGTCTTCAGGTAAAAAAATTATTGGAAATGTGACAGCCTAGAATTATTTGAAAGAAAGCTTGTCGTCTATTTTGTGCTTCATTATTCGAGGAAAAGGTTTTTCAGGAAAGGGTTTGATCCTGAAACTTATTTTGTTGCGTATGGTTACTTGACACGATTGGGTTTCTTGTCTTCACGCACGCAATGAACTACGAAGGGTTTTTTTGCCTCTAATAGCAAATATGTTGTTTGTTTCAATAAAATTTTCGCTGAAAAAGGTGGCCTTTATGAATTCATCATGTTGTGTAATATTCGAGCTTAACAAATGTGGATACGTGCGTTGAAAGGTGATACGCGAGGAGAGAGGAATTTTTTCTCTCTGACAAATGACTAATAGGTAGACAAGTTCTTAACCTCAGAAAAATATCTGTTATGTCATTATAGTGTAAAATGAAGTTTATTTGGGAAGTCAACAATATTTCTTTAACTTTTTGGTTAATCCAATTTATTGCTACGACTTACTAGTGCGAGAATTGTTTATATTAAACTCAACTCATGCTCTTAGCGAATTGTGAGTGTCATGAAATTACATCATTTGCGTGACATAGCTCTTTTATCACAAAGATTTTTCAACAATACATTGTGACGTACATCTGTGATGGTGTAATAGTAGTTATTACTGACTTCTTGGTAATACACGATATAGTGTTAAGGGAACTGTGCCTATGTTGTCAGTAATGGTACAGCGGTTTAGCACATAAAGATTACGGAAAAGAGCTTTTGATTACGTGAATTGTGTGAAGCTGGCATCAAAGTGGTCGACAAAAGAGAAGAGAGGTATTTTTGTAAAAAGTACAGCGGTCAGGATAGGGTGGGTGAAAATTGGTTAAGTGTTTTAGGTCGAAATGGGAAGAGTTAACGTTACAAATTTTGTTTGGAAGAAGATTGGAAAATGTAGAAAATACGTCATTGAGTAAATGGAGGCATTTGGAATTAATTTACTGTTTGTTGAAAACAAATGAGAATTGTTACGCACAATGTTTTTCGGGTCGTAGGATAACCGGATATCGAGTGGAACGAAAACACCAAACTTCCTTTAATTTCAGGTCACCCACATCGTAGCATGGTTGCTCACAGTTAAAACTGTTATTAACAGCATTGATTCCAATCAAAACCAGTACACAGGTTTTAAAACAAGTTTCTATAATGGCATTTAAAACATTCAATACGGTCGGAAGGGATATGTTACCGAGTCATACGATAACCGCATATGACAGCCAGTGTCAGTAACTTAAATCGAGAAAGGGTTGACGTCGAGGCCCAGTAGGAAAGAAGAAGCTCTTGGTAAAGAACAAATAACAGTCCTTATGTTTATCTTTTCAATATATTGAAAAATGAATACCACATAGGCCACAGCTCTTTTTGCATCTTTCTCTCACGATCTGCATTCTCTTACAATCTCCGCGAGGAACGTGGTAACTGCAATATCTGCCAGTGTCGCGACAGGGTTTTGGGGCGGGAGGTGTCGGTGGCATGGTGTCTGGCGGGGGAGGAGTGGGTGGCATGGTGTCTGGTGGGGAAGGTGGCGATGGAGTTCCTGGTGCAAAGCAATGCAATGAGAAGAAGACCATATCAATGTAACCATAAGCCTAGTGTTATTAATTTATTATCGCCACTAGCCTTTAGTGCAATGGTAACAGATAAGATTGAGTTGAACGTAAGAGGTTGACACAGCGGTGAGAACATTCGCTTCGATGCCCGGACTCGAAGTCTTGTTCGTTTTCTACTCTGCTCTATAGTTTTTTCAAATTTTAATGCGGTTTCCTCGTTAATTGTATCAAAAATCAACCTTTGAATTATCTCAATCGATTGCTTTCATTTATTTGTGGTCTCCCTAGCCAGTTGAGAACACGGCTATTACATTTTGATACAAAACAACAACAACCAAAAAAAAAATAAATAAATAAATAAGCAAGTCGCCGATCAGGCGTCGTTGTATTACATTTGCAGCTCACCGTCATTTTCACATGAGTTTCTACTTGAAACACGTGCGCGGAGGCAATGGTAGAGAATCACAATGCTGCTTTTGTCCTAAGGAGGGCGCGCACCTCGCCAAATTAAAGTTTGGGTTACGTATTTCCGTTTTCGGTACATTGCGGGACCTATTCTTTCTGCAAAGTGCTCGCACCCAGTTTTCTCGCGGATCAAGTTTAGGTTGCGTTCTCTCGACGTCGACGCAATTATCATCATTAATCTCCATCAAATAGAGATGAGACGACATGGTCTTATCTCATTGGTCATTGATCAGAGATGGACGGTTGGTAAAAATAAAATTAAGGTCGTTTGCCTAGTGGTTTCCAATACAACAGTACGACTGCGAAACTCGCCGTACGGGGGCTTCAGAATCCTCAATTCCATAGCACGTTTGCGACGGTCCCTTTTATTCCACAGACGTTGGAGTGAAGGAGACACCGCACTTGAGTAAGTTTGACATTTTTAATTCGAACATCTGTTTTCTTGATTTCAATCAGTCTAACTATTTGATTAAGTGATACCTTTTCTGTAATTATTCACTGTTTACACCATTATCTTCCTCCCTCAAGGATTTCTATACTTCATCTGCTTAGTTTATGTTAAAACTGTTAATTACCACACAGCCCACAACTCTTTTTACATCTATCCCTCACAATCTGCATTCGTTTGCAATCACCGCGAGGAACATGGTAGCTGCAATATCTTCCCGTGTCACGGCAAGGGCCTGATGATGAAAAAAGTGGGTAGACAAGATAATCACTTGTAATATGCCTTTTGCAACAATTCGTCACGTAACTCTTTCTTTTCAGAAATACGATGATTCTGCTGGTTTCATGAAATTATTTTTCCAGAAATAAGAAGAGCAGCTCAAAGTATGTTACCATGCCGATTTTCATAAGTATATCATTAAAACTGGTATAGTTAAAGTTGCAGGAATTTAAAAGGATGTGAATGGGAAAAGGGCGATTTGCCACCCAGTCACGCATCAATGTTTTTCAAACAACTCTAAAATTCTTCCTTGGAAATATGAAAGTCTGAGAATTGCCACCCTTTCACATTGGTTCTTGCTTATTTGACCTATGGTAAAATTAGTAATCTGAGCTCAGTTTGTGGCGCGTAATTAGGAAAAATTACACTAGAGGTCAAAAGCTTTTCGTTCGCAGACAAAGGTATGGATTTTTCGAGTGTTTAAATGGTCATGCAATCTTTACCCTAGGTGCATGGTATTTCTCTGAAAATTTGTGTTCTGGCTAAGACTAACAGGCTTTCCATTTCTGGAATTTAAAAAGTCAGAGCTTTAAGTTCACCAGTAATCGGTCATGTGACCAGTTTGTTGCAAATGGCCTATTTCCTCATTGTTCAATTCTCGCTCTTTTCCCGTCCACTGTTCCTTTTTCGGACGTAAAGATTTATAAATATCATACATGCTCGGCCTGGGTTTACAGAACACCACCATGTGTGTCTTAATTGCAAGTCCACTGGGAATGAAAATGAGGCGGGTGAACGTTTAATTCTGACACGGACCACTAAGTGATCCGACAGGCGGTGTGTACAGTCTAAATGCGTCAAGCTCAAACAACTTAAGTCTGTTAGGATCTGATCTTTTTAAACGAAGAGAGTTTAC
>NC_090870.1:38575442-38610442 GCF_036669935.1 Montipora foliosa | reverse complement strand
AGACTTTTTTATGTATGCTGCATATTAAGTCAACCGTGTAAGCACGCATTGCATTCTTAAGCTAGTGAGTCTTTGACGTCATTTCTTCTCAATCCAGCTCTCTCAAGATGTTAAAGATAGTAATGGCAAACCATTAAATAGGGAATTCCAGTTGAAATAAAGAGGTGACTTTTTGAAATCACGGCTTAAAAATTGCTTCTATTGGTGTTTAGTTAAGATACTATTAGTTTGAAATCCAACGAAAAGGACAATGTCATTGTCATTCTTTTTTATCACGAGTATCACGTCTACGTTTGACGTTTCCCGCACACATCTTTTGATAAAATACTTAAAGGTATTTGTATTTGTATTCAACTTAAGAAACACTTCTAAGCTTAAAACGAGTTTGCTTCATGTAATGATATGTGGTTTTGGTGGATGGAATGTAATTAAGTTATGCTGGCCCTCCCAGAGCATGCGTTCCCCCATTATGCGGCCAACAATCATTATGGTAACACATGCTCTTGGCTCACTTTGTTGCCCTGTTTCCGAGTTAAGTATTACAAAAAGTCTGTTCCATAGTTACCCCGGATTTCTTGGCAACAATTGTTGGTCGTCCGTTCCTGCTAAATGCTCTGGAGTCATAATGCATTACGCTTCCGTAATCGTACGGAGTTCCAAGAGAGTCAATAGTTGAACGGCTATATTTGTTGAAGTTGAACTCCATACCTAATAATTCATAACATAAAAAGACAAGTATTGTGTTAAAATATTTGAACTGCGTCACATATCCACAAAATATTTGGAACGGCCTTGGACAAGCTTGTCGCTTTTTTTGCAGACCCCGAGAAGAATTTTTCGAAGAACTTTGCGTGTCACAGAATAGTGTGGACGATTTCAAGATAACGTGATCCCACACAAATTGGATTGGTCTTCAAAGATGCAAACCATCAGAAACACTGTGAACATCTCGGATAAATCGTAAAGCTCGCTTTTCACTAGTGACGTAAGCACAAGCGCAAGAATAAGAGCGGTTATTTCACGGTGAAAACGGAGTTGACGCAGGAATATAATAAGCACATTGCAAGGATCAAAATTTATCCGTTTCCCTCTGCTTGCGCTTAAGCTTGCGTTCGCTTGCGTTGTGTGAAAACGAAACGCAGCATAAGCACAAGGAAATCTTCTACGTCTGGCCGTCATGGCGGAGGCCGTGGTTGATGTTGATGCTTATGGTCGATGTTCGTTTTCACTTAGGCATAAGCTAATTATGCTTGCTCTTGCGTTTGCATCGTTAGTGAAAACCAGGTTTAGAACTTTGTGAAACATTTTACACAAATTTAATAAGTGATCTATAAGACCACGTAAAAAGATAATGAAGGGGGTAGTTTCGAAGGAAACTGTGGTGCTGCGTCGGTGGGGAAGTAGTATACAAAATTTTGGTTTTATCAACGGAGTTGACAATGTAAATTAGCCACCGTACAGAGATTCTAAAAGCTGACGTTTCGAGCGTTAGCCCTTCGTCAGAGCGAATCGAGGAATTGTGGGTTAAATGTAGTTTTTATAGTAGAGTAGGAGCTACGCTATTGGTGGTAAAATTGCAACGTGATAAAATAGAAATATATTAGTTAAATGAAAAGCGTTCGTTAATACCGTGAGGATTCTAACTAAAGTTAGAAGCGCGCTCAAAACTAACGAGCAACCCGGCCCTTTCAAATGTGCGCGCTCACGATGCAAAACTTGTCTTTTCATTGTTAACACCAGCAAGATATCGGGACCTAAGCGATATGTTAAGATCACCGATCGTTTCACATGTACCTCCGCAAATGTCATTTATTGCATAACCTGTATATTATGCAATAAATTATACATTGACGAGACAGGTAGACGACTAGGTGACCGATTCCGCGAACACTTTCACGATGTTGAGAAGGATGACAAAGATGCATCTAAGCCAGTCGCTCGTCATTTTAATCTCCCTAACAACTCCAAAAAACACATGACTATCTGCGGCCCTTCCCTACATCTAGGTACGACGGAAAGCCGCAAGAATCTGGAACAAAAATTCATCTTCCAAATAGGCACTCTTAATCCTCACGGTATTAACGAACGCTTTTCATTTAACTAATATATTCCTATTTTTCACGTTGCTCTGTTACCACATAGCGCAGCTCCTACTCTACTATAAAAACTGCATGTAACCCATAATTCCTCGATTCGCTCTGACGAAGGGCTAACGCTCGAAACGTCAGCTTTTAGAATCTCTGTACGGTGGCCAATTTACATTATCAACTCCGTTGATAAAACCACACGTAAAAAGATACATTCTGTCATAAATTGTTCTGGATCCTTTACCAAAAGATTATCAATTAAAGTGCTGGTTATACAAGACGAAAAAAATCACATTTTAAGCCAGCAATGTCAATCCTACCTCTTTGAATATTCCCTCGGTATATCGTTACATATTCGTCCCTATCAGGCCTGGACTGTTCGTGGTAAAAACCAAGAGCGTGAGCTAATAATACAGCATTGAAGAATAACTGAATTTTGGTTAGCTTTGTTAGGTTAACCTTGTAGGCAGGATAACCGTAATAGATGTTGCTAAGAGAGACCAGGGCAGAGAACACATCCTCATACTCCATGATAGTTTTTTTTTTCAAGATATTTTATTTCGCGCCATGCTGTGAACGTTATTTTGGTTTCCTGACCATGGTCGCGCAGCCATTGATAACCAATAAGGTGTCGTCTTCCTTAAAGTAGGTGAGCATCATGACTACGGGCTAAATTGGAAGCTCTAGGCCTATGTATGATGGATGCGTTCTCCTCGTTTTCTCTTGCTGTTGCCAATTGCTGTGGTTGAGCAGATGAAGCCCCTGCACCTAGAACCCTAGTCAATAATCAAACCAATAAAACAAAAACAAAGCATAAAGAAAGATAATTGTGAGAAGCATTTTTCTCTATTGTCACTCTTCAACTTCGTCCCCAGGGCTTTTCACCGGTGAAAAGCCCTGGGGACGAAGGTGGTCACTCTTTTAATTTGGAGAGGACATATGCCTTCAAATGATCGAGGAGCCAGGGAAAAGAAATGAAAGAAAATGTGGCTATCCTTTTAACAGTAGAGTACTTTCATTTGTGTGAGACTAATTCAGCCGAGGTCCTGTTTGTCCCCGGATGAAATAATTTTGTGACTGATTTGACAGTTACAACAAAAACAATATGTTGTTTGAAGCACCATTATCAAACCGTGAAAAGAGCTTCTGTTTCCCATTCTTCCCCGTCAATCCCACTCCTTCCCCTATCGGATAAATTCTCGATGTCTCTTTTCATTGATCGACTTTGTTCCCAAAGCCCGTGATCTTGTGCTCGGCCGCCAAAATCAATTTGCCCCTGGTTAAAAACTTCACGGGCTGTGGGAACGAGTTTTTTTAGTGATAGACTCTATTTAAGGAGGAGGGCAAACAAAAATTCCCCGGGGTACTTTTGCAACTCTGCATTCCACGGATAACCGCTGTTATTTATTTCCTTCTGTACAACATTTCCGCATATTTTGCCTCGTTAAATCGACGACAGAAATCACAATGGAGATATTTACAATCGCGTTTACGCGAAACGGGAAAGAGAAAAGCAAGGCTCCTGAATTGCTTGTCACAAAAGCATTACAGTACACTTCTTCTAACTCGTCTCTCTCTTTTGAGAAGTTATTTGACACCTGAAGTTAACAGGCAAGAAATTAAACTAAATCAAACAAGATTCTTTCCTTTTTTGTTAAAACGCAAATTTCAGTCTGACGCGTTCACCGTTCGCCATAAACGTGGTGGCTAAAACTTAGTATAGTAATATTTTAATAATATCCCATTTACGATTATTTCACGAAGTGAGATTAATTTAATATGCTAGCCCCAAAGGCACATGAATTTTTACATTGTCTAAACCACTGACCTATTTCGTGAGCAACAATTCCGGCATATAAACACCCTCTACCAAGGGTAATGGATTGCCTTCTTCCTGTCTGACCAACCATGGAGGAACACCTTTGGAATAAAATGAGCATGTAAACCAGCTGAAAAACTGCTACAACTATAAAGTGAATTTTAGACCAGTGTCCTGGTCATCATCATCACGATTATCATCACTAGGTAATTTAGTACCAGAGTGTAGTGCTCGGGCGCACATCCGGGACTTCCCCAGCGCGGAAAACCAGCAGTCAGGTGACTTGGCGAGAATGTTTGTTCCGTGTGCACGGTTTAACAGCGATTATTAGTGTTACTGGAGTTTATGGCCTTAGTGGCCCCTTGGTAACACTACAGAGAGTCGCCATTTTCAATGACTTTCCGTTCATCAGATTTGATCAAGTGTTATTTTTTATAGTGCTATTACCCTCCGCCAGATGTAAAGTAAGCGTAGCTTCTTTCGCTTCCTCTGCGTTCCCTGAATTGGATACAGGTGTTGTCAGACCACATTCGGATTCCTGCTCGGATAGCTGCCATTGCAGACGAACTTCGTCCTGTTGACAAGAAATTAGAGTCAATAACTAACTGCAGTCGACTCTCGCCTTGCGGACACCGGTACCCCGCTATTACGGACGCTCGCTATTACGGACAAAATCCAGATCCCCCGGCGAAAGCTATAGAGGTTTGACTGGAAATGACTGCCGCTATTAAACAGAATTACTAACACTTATAATTACGTGGTACCAAAATGACAATTTTATTGTTTTGCCTCTCGTTATAGCGGACATCATGTACTTCTCATATAACATAATTACGCAAACGTACAGTCCTGTCTTCATTTTTTAAAAAGATTTCTGGAATGTTCATTTTTGCATCAGTTCCGTAATTGTCTGCACAATAGCCCTTGCTTCTACACTTGAGCTTGCGATTTTTTCTTCCCAGTTCTTCAGGAGAGATCAAGCCTTCGTGCTCCATTCTCAACGACTGCTTAGCAGTTTTGGTAGTGTTGATAAGTTCGTCCAGTCTTGCAAGATATTTTCGGTCGCCACTAAAGCTCATAAATAATTGGAATCTCAAGCCCTCGGGCCACCGTTATGTTTAGTTGTTCAGCGCGAAAATCGAAGAAATCCCTTGTTTAACTGAGCCGTTATTCGCAGAAGTGCAACATTTAACACATTAAAGATTTAAAATAACTTTAACTAACTGACTGACTGATTGACTAACTAACTAACGAACTAATTAACACACGTTGCAATAATTTATATTTGACTTGCATGAGAATGATTGGTTTAACACAAGTCGATTAGTTTCAACCAACCTCTGGGCCACGAAATTGTGATTTCTTATCCAACCTGTAGTTAAGTTATGGCGCTACCAAGAGTTGAAGGTTTCTTTGTTAAAATAAAAATGTTTTAATTTTGATGCATTGGAACTATGGACTGTAAACAATAACACAAATTCTGTTCGCGGATTTGTTCGTCTTCCAGGCAACTTACGAAAACTACTGTCAATCTGGTAGACAAATACGCCATTAGTCCACAAGCCCCTCCGGATAGAACCCCTGGAGACAGGTACATCCACGTCTTCGCCAGCCATTGCAGCAGCTCTTTGTTCCGCAGTCAGGATCATGTCTCCCTCAAAGAGGTTGGGGTGTCCGACTCCGATATTCTCTATGGGAGAAAAACGCAGAGACCAATAAATAGGAATTCATATGTGTATCTCACTCTAATTCATTATTGAACATTTATCCTCTCGACCTCGGTCCCTTTCACAGAGCATTAAAAGTAAAGTGAACACACCATAACACCAAACTCGATGTGGCCCTCACGTCACACATGCGCACAACTATTTCACCTGGTTCATTGCAGCCATAGACAGCTGTTTCGGCCTTGTTAGACCTCATCAGCATTGCTATGCTGGTGAACCAGGTGAAGTGGTTGTGCGCATGCGTTACGTGATGGCCACTGGGTTACTGGGTTTTAATGCTATTGGTCCTTTTGCATTTTAGAGGTTTAAAAACACTTACAAAGGGCGAATTATTGGCGCGGAAAGATGACAAAACATCATTGGGGAATCTTTGCTGAAGCCCATCACTTTAGGGCCATACTAAAATTCAGTAGAATCCAGGTCCCGCTAAATAATGACCAATAAGATTGAGCTTTCTGATCACAACACCTTTGATTGGCCGGCAAACTAGTAGCCACAAAAGCCATTGTTCTTCATCATGCTACAACGAACTAAATGCCGCCATTTTTTTTTTTAGACAAAACCTAGCCGGCAGCCGTTCAAAATACAGTGCACTGCTGGGACGCATTCAGTCGCTTATCGAGGCTTCTGGGCTATGGACTTCCAAATCTGTGTCTTTTGTATCATTAACATAAGAGGTTTAAAATTGAAAAGAACTTCGCACACTTAGCCAACTTCCCGGTTCTTATCCTTTGCGATTAAAAGCGGATAAATGTTTGTGTGGCAGAAGTGGTAATGATCCTAAGTTTCGAGTTTTTGAACATAAATTGCACATAGATTACCTCTTACATCGGGTTCAAATTTTCATAGATAACTGAATGTACAATTGATGCACTTCCAATATTCAGTGCTGATTTCTTGCAGGATTGATTGAAAAAGATAGACTTACGCTAGAGAGGCAAAATGTATAAGAAAGATTGTCCTTTACAGAAAAAGAAAGTTGATGAAGAAAATAATTATGAAGAAGACCTATTTCCTGGAAATACTATTCATCTTACCTTCAGGGTTCAAGCACAACGCCGCTGTGAACAACGCAGCTACAACGTATAGCAACATCTTCACACTTTCATGTGAACTGCGAGTAAAAGCACTGTTTCATTCAATTATATATCTATCATCAATCTTTCAAGGAACTGGCCAGCTGCCCCTTCTGTGTTTTTGCAGGTTGAGGAGTTGTTTCCCGAAGGAAGACTGGAAAAGTATAGTTTTAACAGAAATCGTGACCTCGTCAATAAACTAAATTCATTGTTTGCCGGTGAAATTGAACAGCACTCTTCTGATCAAACGCATTTTTGAAAATAAATAAATAAATAAATAAGCATCAAGCAACTATTTGCTTATCTGCGAAACAGAGACAAATATAGTCATTTGTTAGGGTTCATGAATCGCGCCAGAATTTGCATTTTTATTGGTCTAACAGAAACTAAAATTTCAGTGTTTGATATTTAGGAGCTTGGGAGTTTACATTTAAGTATGATCAAAACCTATCGATCTTTAAGGTATCCACTGTAAAATGTTTGTTCTGCTTCGGAGCTCCAAATGAATCGGAAACTATTGTTTTTCCAGCTGAAACAAAGAAATTTAATCACGCAGAGCAGAAATCATTGTTGAAATAAAGAAAACCCATAAAGAAAATCCCTTGATAAATAACCTAGGTTAATTAGATCCCCCTAGTTTGATTTAAATGGACCTGAATTTAATTTCAACCTGTAACATCTACGCGTTCGCAGACGATACCACTGTGTTCTGCAACGGGAAAAGTATTGATGAAGTGTTGGCAGCTCTCAACCAAGCCCTAAGAGGACTATACACTTGGTGTGCGAGAAATAAGCTGATTCCCCATCCTAAAATGTCGGAATGTATTCGCTATTTGCTTATCCGCGAAACAGAGACAAATATAGTCATTTGTTAGGTTTCATGAATGACGCCAGAATCTGCATTTTTATTGGTCTAACAGAAACTAAAATTTCAGTGTTCGATATTTAGGAACTTGGGAGTTTACATTTAAGTATGATCAAAACCTATCGATCTTCAAGGTATCCACTGTAAAGTGTTTGTTCTGCTTCGGAGCTCCAAATGAATCGGAAACTTTTGTTTTTCCAGCTGAAACAAAGAAATCATTGTTGAAAATTGGTCATAGACCATATTAGTATCCTCAGTATTGGACTGGAACTAGCTTGCAATGGAGGCTAATGCGGAGGAATATCTTAAAAGGTATTTGCATTTGAAAAGATTCCCCCGCACAGTCTTGAACGGACATCGATCAAGCTCCAGCTCAGTCGTTTCCGGGCTCCCCCAAGGGCAGCAATAAAAGCAAGGTGACACACGCTAACACCAACCCGGTGTGGCCAACACATCACGCATGCGCACAACCCTTTCACCCGCTGCTCCCCCAAGGGAGCTGTTCAGTCTGTGACTGTCTATGTTACTGATAAATTTGAAATTCAGGTTGAAATGATTTCAACCTAGGTAAACTTAATTTTAAACTAGGTTGAAATTGAAAGTAGGAAACATCAACAAAAAGTCCATCAATTGTTAGCAAGTACGTGTACATTGGTAAGTAAATCAGTAAGGAGATGTAGTTAGCGTACCTTTTTCATGAGTTAGTCTGTAAAAACGCCTTTGGTTGTTATTAAGTCTAAGTACTGATTTTAAATGGTTAGCATTAAGGTTGGGGTTATGCATACTGTGCATGATAACTAATTCTGCTTTTTTTTTTATACCAATTAGAGGAACCAGTGATATCATGGATTTTTAAAATGTACATTTTTTGAAGTTTACGAAAATCCATGATATCAACGCTGAATCGGTAGCTTTTTGGTGAAATGACCTGAAAAATGAGGGGGGTGGGGTCTGCAGTAGGATAAAAAATTTGGCAATTTTTGCATAATGCTCAACGTTAAAAAAATAATATCTTTGGACCATGAAATCCGAAAGAAGTGATACTTGGATATGTTATGTATATCTATTAGACCTTTCTTTCCAGAAAGTCGCGTGTGTTTATTTTGTTGCCATGGCAACGAATACCGTAGGAAACGGCATTTTTCGCCTTTGGATGTTTGTTTTCACGCATAGCGTAATCATGAAGCTTGTTTTGTAACTTTGATGTACTCATAATGCCCCAAATTCCATGTTTCAATTTAATAAGTATTCAAATCATAAAATTGTACAATATAAAGTGATATCAGTAAAATATCGCTTTACAGTGAATATCGAAATTTTTCAATAATTGCCAAGAAACTGCTATTACGTTTATAAATTAGGGGAATTCGTATCTTTTGAGCATTTAGCAGAAATCAAACTATACTTGGACATTTTATGTTACTCCATGGGTTATTCATTTCAAACAAGAATTTACTGTTTTGGTATCTATGGAAACATTTCCGTTATTCCCGATAGCCGCCATGTTGGTTTTCAAATTGTCATGCAAATTAGCCATGTGTCATGCTGGGGGGCAAACATTGGAAAAAACGCAAATTGCGGAAAATCGGCTTGTCGAGATATTGACATAACATTGTTAAAAGTACATTTTAGAATTTAAAATTAAGTACCTTTTATAATAATTTTGTATCTTTGATTGCCTTTGACATTTTGACTTCGTTATCTCTTCATTTTTCACTAAAAAACATCGATGTATCTTGTGTAATAATTCTATTTTACTACTTAGGTGAGAAACATTCAATGAACGTGAAAAAAATTATCAGTGTGGCTAAGATGTTCGTTATAACCTCTCGAACTTGTGTTGTTTGCCCCCTCAGAAGTGTGTAGCTAATTTGCATGATAATAGCAAATCCAACGTGGCGGCCATCGTGAATAAGGGTCTATCCGATCTTGAAACATCTAAGTACTTTACTCTTGCATGGGAACTGCATTTGATGAACATGGAGGACGGAATGAAACTCTCGAAGGCCAAGCACAGTACCAAGACATCTGTATGTTCGGACACGATTATCACCGCAGCAAACTTTGATCTCGCGGCATGAGCTGCATGCAACGGTAATCTGGTCTCCGCTTCTTCTTGAGATGAGTCGAGATCAGTCAGACGTTCAACTACTCCGGATGACAACTGGTAGGCTTCTCTGCCACAGGTGACTACGAGAGTCTTCCCTGATAATTTTTCTTATTCGTTACGCAATTGCAAAAATTGCGTTCATAACTGCGTGAACCATAGCTTCACTTGATTTCATATCTCCAGTTCATATATGATCCATTTCATATACCATTTCATCGTTGTTCACGGGAACATTAGAACCCACTAATGACCATTTCCGAACGTCAGTGGCTTTATAGTCCAATTGGTTAGAGCGTCGCATCGGTATAGCGAGGTCACGGGTTCAAAGCCCGTTGAAAGTCCTGAATTCTTCAGGCTTCGTTACGCAATTGCAAAAATTGGACAGTGCCCTTCTTTACAGCGACGATTTCGTGACATGCATCGCATCGTAGCTGCCCTTTGACACGAGCGAAGTGATGATCTGGATATTCCTTGATTCGGTCTTGAACCGAAGTTTTGGTCATTGGATTTGACATCCTACTTGCCTTGTACTTGCCCGATGTTCTAGCAACTTTACGAATGTTTATTTGTTTGCAAAAAGGAAAAAACTATTTCGAGATATAGACACTTCCATTGAGACAAAAATTGTATCGTGGCCTATCTTAACTGATAAAACCAGGTCCTTAGTAAAGGATTGTTATTTTTGTGGGATAGGCTGCCGCAATGTATTCATAAATGAGGTTACTCTCTCGGTAGGTATTTGTGTCCAAAAGTCTGTAAGCCCGGGCTTATTGGGTATTAGGTGGCTACGCCTCTCACCCAATACACTCCATCCGTTTCTCTTCCTTTATGTACATCAATCAAACACTGCTAGTCGTCTTTCACTTGATATTACTTTCGCACATTTCTAACAGGTAATTATGATTTAATTATTTACTATTATAAATATAGCAGCTCTTTGTTCGGACGTGCAAAGGACGTTTCTCACCTTAAATTCATCAATTATTAACAAACAACTTTTTTTTTTCCTTTATTTGAACTCAAGTCAAAATTAATTCGTCTCTGAGACTATTAAAAAATATCTATTTTCTCTATGAAGGAAAAAAAATGAGCGTGGTGACTTTTTCTAGCAAATCCTGATCAGTGCCATTTCTTTTCGTAGAGAAATGCCAGTGAAAATTCAATACATGGTGCATTTTTTAAACAAATGAGGCGAGTTCCATTTCTTCCACTATTAGTGTATTACTGTCTATTGTTTCAAATACGATGAAATTTTTATTTCTCCATGTTGGGCGTCACTGCAGAGGAGTAGCTAGCACTTTTGAAAGGAAGGGGGATAGGGGGGGGGAGAAGGTGGTCACACTCTCTCTCTCTCAAACCCAGGGTACGTACTGGCTTGTCATTTCAACATCCACACTGGTTTTAATGAAAATGACAATCTTTCGGATGAGCAGTGAGCGCGGGGGGAGGAACAAGCATACAAAATAGCTGCATAGATGAAGTAAGTTCCAGGTAACATTATTTTCTCTGGTGTGTATTATGTTGTTGACTGTCAAAAAGGCGGGATGGAGGTAACGGACAACACAGGAACCCCCTGGCTACGCTCCTGCACTGCTTTTAAACGTATACCTTTTCTGTACATTGAGTATCCATGACTATTCTCTCGCTTAATGTTCACAAGTTTTAAAAATGCTCTTTTGAATTGGGGAATTCGCCACGCATACAAATACGGGTTAATACCAGAGTTGCAGGAGACAAACAAAAATTGAAAATCTCGCAACCAGTGAATCATTAGACAATTACAACTAGTACAGAAATTCAACAGGTAGATCGTTATGCATGCAGGTGCAAAGGAAGCTAAAAAAGCACAAAGAACTACCATCAATGCCTTAGCCGCTTTGCTCTCTTTCTTTGCGTCTATGATTTTGTTTTTATTTTCCAATTTACAAGACTCTGTGCTGTCGTTTGCTCTCCGATCTTGCCAAAATTTTGCCCGTTTGCGCAATCTTTTGATAATTGCCATGTGGACGAATAAAAGTACGGCAAACGTGCAGATGACCGCGGTGTTGGCGAAAATAAAGGAATAAAATATGAATTTGAGTTTGAAGTAGACAAAGGAAAATCCAAATGCCACAATCCAAATTATGATGGATGTTATGATGGCACGTTTCGATGTTACCATTGTCTTGTATTTCACGGGCGTTGACACGGCGACATATCTGTCGGCTGTAAGTGCTGCCAGTGTCAAAATAGATGCCGTACTCAAGATGAAATACAAAATGTGCAGGATTTTGATGTCTACAATGTCGGATTGAAGCCCTTCGCAAATGTGGTATATGGCAGATACAGGGTCCATCAATGTTCCTACTATCAAATCTGTCGCGGCTAAGCTCAACAAAAAGTAATGAAATGGAGTTTTAAGGTTCCTGAATGGATCCTTAATGATGGCGATACATACTAGTAGGTTTCCAGGAATGGTTATGAGCGCAAGAAACACTGAAAACGATGCAGTAAAATAAGACAATCCAGTGGGTGGAAGAACCTTCCCGCATGAGTTTGGAGCCTGAAGGGTCATCCTTACCTCAGTTCAGTTCGATGGCCTAATGTTCTAGTTCGACATCAAGTCTCCTTGACACAACCAAAGGCTCTGGGTCTAATGACTTTGAACGCCTAGATTCAATACCCTTTAGACAGACTCTTCCCAAGCTGACAGAAGTTCGCGTTAACAGAAATGTTAACAGGAAAAATAAAGAGAATCAACGCTGTGACAACTGGATTCTTGAAGTCGTCTGGAAATGTATACGCGTTATTCAATTTCCTCTTTCCAGCGTCAGTTTAAAGAGTACTAGTATTACTCGTCACGTCGAAACGAATGTTCTCAACGATTGCTTGAATGATCCTAACACGCTAAGCTTTCTCTCCGCTGCCTCGCTTTATCCACTAAAGTTATTTTTAAAGGCATTTCAATTCCGTGAGTTTTGGTAAACGAATTGGTTTCTCGCTGTCTCGGCACTACCTAATGAGGCTTTTCAAGGGGGTTCTGACTTTTCCAGTCCACCTGTCGACTATTTTGATAGAGATAAATGTCGCTGCCGTTTTTTCGCTGCAATACAATTGTCTCTGTTGCTTTTTCGCTAGAATACAAATGTTCCCTAAACGCGCTTAATTTTTGCTTCATGTAATTTTGTTTAATTTGCATCGATAATGCAGTAGTGACGAGGGAAATTAGGGAATATAAAGGCTTGGGAAATTATTTAATCTTGGACAAGACGCGCGTTAAATTATTCCCCAACAGCCTCACCTATTTTTAATTAAATCCTCCGTATAAAAGTTCTGTAATTGTAGCTTCTTTTTCCGTCCTTGTTTAACAGCTGTTGAACTTTCGTTGCTCACACTAGTATACTTAAATAGTATCACCCTGTTTTTACTTCCAATTATCTCGTGTGACTTCAATTAGAAGCACAAATTGTCTCGATCTCTACTTTCATTATATTTCTTGCCAGACTTTTTCAACTAATTGGGCGGCACAGTACTCCAAACTTAAGCCTTGAAAATAGTCATTTCATACTTCTTAAGATGAAAATCATTTATGTAGAAACTTAATTTGAAATATGCAACGGTCGATTATCTTTCCTAACTTGGTCAGATGGTTGTAAGATGTGAGTTCAGGAATAAACCTGAATAACCTTTAGGTGCGATTATGTAAATTCCATCTATAAAACAAACGTCTAAGCGTCATGTTTTCGCTCGTTTATACTTTTCCCTTGTCCTAAATGCGTCGATATTCTCTTTCGTCTCCGAGTCCGAGGACACAATTAAGGCTTTTGTAACAACGAAATATTAAATCTGCTCTTTTTGCCAATCACAAAAACGTGCAAGATCGGCCGGTTTTTTTGTTTTGTTTTTCAGCTGTTTCATTTACCCGTTGACGATTTTAACCTTCTCTAGGAAAAAAAAATGAAATTAATTATATTCAGTGATAGGTGTTCTTCCCGTGTCCGCAAAGAAAACGAATCACAGAAGGTGAACAAATGCAACACCCCTGATAGCAAAAACGGTTTTCGAAATTAAAAAAGATGACCTGGCAAAAAGGAAGTGTTGAGTCATGCACGAAGTTAGATACCTTTTTCGACCAAGCGCACACGGTTTCGGTGGTCTTCTGGGTAGTGTAAAAGTTCTCCACAAAAAAAGGCAAAGAACGGTAGTCAGTGAAAGGTTCTATTCTCTAAACGTCTTTTAAATGTTCATTATTGTAGATATTTGAAGCCAGAGATGTGACAGACAGAGAACATACCTTTGTTATAACAAGGCATATCGTCCATATTGTCCTTTTATTCTTATTTTAAACGGTGAAAATTAACAGGAAATACTGGTCCATGAATATGGAAAACAAAAGCAGGCGTGTCAACGTTGTATGCCTCATCGCTAGGCGTAAATAGAAAATCCTTAAATTTTGTTATAATAACACTCGCAAACGCTGTATATGTGAGGAATATGAGGAAAAATATGATGTGGTCGGGAGTTATATCTTTGTTGCATCCATCCATTTCTTCCTGATAAAGTAAAATAACATGAGCAGGTGTGGAAATGTTAAACAGGCTGCGAAAATTATTCAAATTTAACTTGATAATATAGTGAAGAAGCAGTTTGAGATACATAGAAGAATGAGAGTTGTTGAGGGTTGTCCAATACACCCAAACTGAGTCCGATGGACGAAGGCTATGAGCAACCGGACTCACCGGAATTCAGTTCGCAAGAGAATTAGTAAATATGCATCAAAGTATAGTTGAGGAGGGGGTGGAAAATGTCGGCAAACGGACTCCATCGGATCCGATGAAGACGGGTTGCCGTGGCAAGAGTTCATCGGACTGCCGCATGTCAGTTCGCAAGAGACTTAGTACATATACAGCAAAGTATACTTGAGGAGTGGGTGGAAAATGTCGGCAAACGGACTCCATCGAATCCGATGGAAACGGGTTGCCGTGGCAAGAATCCATCGGACTGCCGCATGTCAGTTCGCGGGAGACTTAGTACATATACAGCAAACTATAGTTAAGGAGGGGTGGAAATTGTCGGCAAACGGACTCCATCGGATCCGATGGAGACGGGTTGCCGTGGCAAGAATCCATCGGACTGCTGCGAGTCAGTTTGCGAGAGACTTAGTACATATACAGCAAAGTATAGTTGATAAGGGGTGGAAAATGTCGTCAAACGGACTCCATCAGATCCCATGGAGACGGGCTGCCGTGGGAAGAATCCATTGGACTGCCGCGAGTTAATAATACTATTATATGAAAATTACTCTGTGGCGATCGTACTATCTCGATCACAGTTTCCATATAATCGCCGCCACACGATCGATACAATCATACGTGTACTTTATTACTCAGGCGATTCAACCGAGTAGATTTTTGGCGAGTAATTGTGTGACCGAGTGAAAAGAAAACGTTGCATTTATTAAATATCCTAATTTTACTTCCAAAGGTTGACGATGGCCTCGGTGGTTCAGTGACATTGCCAGCGCACACCGAGCCGGACGTTCGGCGAACAAGTTCTTGCTGGGGTAGTAATAATTTTTTGGGTTTTTTAAACATCCTTCAATGTTGTTTTCACTTACTTATTTTCATAAATAAATAACATATCAGTTATTACGAATTAATCACAATTTCAATTAGAAAAATAAATGAAAGTTTTCATCCAAGGAAAGGCTCTCCTTCACGCAGATTATCTTTGTCTTCTTCATTAAAATCAGTGGATTTGACTGAAAAGCTAATAATTTATTGTTGTCGGAGATTGGATGACAAGAATTTCTGTCGCAATCGGAAATTCAATGACCTGGATTTGTGAAAATCTTTTTCAGCTTCATGCTTTATAGAACGAAGGTATAGTGTCGAGTGCAATGTTTCGTGATGTTGACTTTCGCCTCATGTCTTAAAGAACGACTAATGTTACATGTGTAGCGCGCTCTTCTCGCCTCATGGCTTTAAGAACGACGTATATTTTACGTGTAGCGTGCGCTTGTTTCGCCTCATGGCTCAGAGATATTTTCTGTCACGCGCAAACTGACTTCCGAGAGTCCGATTGACTCTTGCCAGGAAGAGCTGTCTCCATCGGATCCAATCGAGTCTGTTTGCCAACTTTTTCAAACCCCCTCGCTCCTGTTAACCCTTAATTCCGGTACCACTGATCAAGCGCCTTGCACCCATTTCCGGTTCCGGTCGCGATCGGACCCAATCCGCCTGCGAGTGAAGACAACCCGACTCAGGTCGAGTGTATTGGACACGTATGGAGTTATCTGCCATTTACAAGCGGAACGCGATAATCATTGCCATCCCGGCGTTAGTTAATTTTAATGGTAAGCGAAGACTACCGGATAGATAAATAAATATATAATAAATAAATGAGTATTAACTAAGTGAATGAGGGAATGGATGGATGCATGAATGAATGAATGCATGAATGAATGAATGAATGAATGAATGAATGAATGAATGAATGAATGAATGAATGAATGAATGAATGAATGAATGAATGAATGAATGAATGAATGAATGAATGAATGAATGAGTGAATGAATGAATGAATGAATGAATGAATTATACGAAAATGATGGCTGGTTCCTTAAGTCCGAGGATCAATGGGAAGGTTGTCCATGACGGCAAGCTCTCTGGTGGCTGTGGAGGCCTATCCTTAATCTGCATACTCGTTGACACCCTGGGCATGGGAATCCTTGGGCAGGGGGGCTCCGGAAAGCTCAAGCCTACCACTTTCTACGTGTCTTCTCCGCGGTTTCTTTCCTGGTTATCTCAAATGCTGCCGAGCAACGCTTTACCAGGGCCCTCCAGCTAACCCTTTCTCTGGCTCTGCTTTCCTAGTCATTTTCCGGGATTTCGGCTACGCGAAGCTGTCGCCTCAGCTGATCCTTAAAACGCTTTCTAGGGGCGCCCCTGTCTCGTTTGCTCTGGCACAGTTCTCCATAGAAAACGGCTTTGGGCAATCTCGTGTCCTCAGTCCATGCGAGACAGGTGGCCTGCCCAGCGTAGCTGTCTGGTCAGAAGCATGGCCTCGTTGCTGGTAATGTTGGCTCGTTCCAAGACTTCGTTGTTAGTCACATAGTCCTGCCATCGGATGCCGCCCATGATGGACCGGAGGCATCGTTGGTGAAAGCGCTCCAGAAGCTGCACCTGTTTCCGGTACAGAACCCAGGCCTCAGAACCGTAAAGGAGAGTGGTGACCACTGCTGCTCTGTAGACCAGGATCTTTGTTGCGAGGCGCAGTGAGTGATTCGGCCAAAGAAGCTGCTAGCTTTCGCTAAGCGGTTGTCCACATCCTTGGCGACGGTGGCATCATTAGAGATAACGCTCCAGAGGTATGTGAAGTGCTCAACGGTGTTCAGCAAGTTTCCGCCAATACTTATTCCTGGAGGGTCGTAGGTTCCACGCGGAGGCTTCTGGCACAGTACTTCGGTTTTCTTGAGGCTGATTGTCAGGTTGAAGGCCTTCGCTGCATCTACAAAGTGGTTGACAACTGCTTGCAGGGCTATTTCACTGTATGCAAGAAGGGCTCAGTCGTCTTCACAGAGCAGCGCTAGGAGCACCTCCTCAAGAGTTTTGGTGTGGGCCAAAACTCCCATCGGTTCGGAACCGTACGTAAATCCCTTCTGTGAGGTCCTCCTTTTCCTCTCTGAGCATCATTCTGTGGCATCCATACCAACTGCGCTTCTGCAACCAAATTTAATCAGGAGGACCAGTTCCTGGAATACTTTCCCGAATCTATTTCTTCCTCCTCTTTACAGTGTGTACCAAACCCCTATTCATTTTTGTAAAGTCCACTGTGGGAATCAAGAAACTTAAGTAAATTCTTATGTCGTCATCTTCCCGTATGAATGCATCTGCTTCGTTGTCGTTGATCTGAAAATCTGTCGTTAATTTCGACTTAAAAACCCAATGCCAGCTTCCATCTTTCAATGCAGCAAAGGAAAACGGAAACTATTTTTGCGCGCTTGGTAGCACTTTTTATTGACACCGCATCTGACACTAATTTTACTGACCAGGCCCCAGCTGTTGGAAGGGTGTATAGCGCTATCCACTGGATAATTTAATTGGTTTTTCTATTGTTTATCTGCTGTGTAGTGATTTGTCCGGTGCATAGTGTTATCGATCTTTTAAGCAACCGAGGCCTGGTGCTCTAAAGTACTGGAAATTACGCAATATGCACGTTGCAAGGAATTAATAATGTATTAAAATAATTTAAATGAGACCGTAACTGGTACCCGCTATATGACAAAGAAACGCTTTTTTTAGCTTGATTGTTGGTGACAACTTCATGTATTGAGAAAATAAACAGGAATTCCCCCGATCCTATTCAAAATACATCAATGAAATTCTATTTCTCCAAAACTGTAGCTGGGAAATTCAAGTTTTGACGTAAATGTATATAGCATCTTTTTGAGTCCTTGATGTAGGTATATATATTTTTTTCGCCGACAACAAGCAGTACTTTACACGTTTTGCAGTTAAAACAAATTATTTTCTAATTTACGCGAGGATCGTGTCAGTTACTGTTCTTCCAGTTTTAAATATGGACGTAACAACCCTGGTTCAATCTCTCGTTGTCGTGTCTTACATTGGACTGATTTACATGCTGTCTGTCGAGCTTATTGGGTATTATCCTTTCCTTAAAATCAAGAAAGCTATCCAAGCTGAAAAAACTGTTGTGGAGGCTGTTGAAGTTCCTCAGGCCGACGAATGTAAAGTGAGTCCACAGCACGAAACCAATATTGATGAAGGTTAGTTTGCAGTTGAAATCACCCAAGGAAACTCTCCTCTGCTAGTATAAATTCAATTTCAGTGCGTGATTAATTAAAATTTAGTATAAAAAATTTCGCTCCTTTCCCCGGATATGTCAGTCTTATATTGATAATTAATAATTATGGGATGAAGCTAACAGGCATTATCGGACGACGTCACAGTCTGGAGCAGATAACCAGCGTCGTATCTTTTCAGGCATGTCATGCAAAGGGCGGATGCAACTTTTGTTAATGATTTACGCATAATAATGATAGTAATATATAGCTTTAGCCAAGGCTAAAAGCAGAGGTTCCTTGTTATTTATTTGAAATTTACTTTGGAATTCATCAGTTTGGCAATGAATTTTTCTTGAACCGCTTGAGTTATAAAAGAAGACAAGCAGACCCTCGGCGAGCCAAGGAAAAAAGAAAAAAGCCATTTCACAGTCAACTGTCAATGGCCAGCGAATAGAAATCACGCCAAAATTAGAAGCCATAAAAAAAAATAATAAACATTTTCTTAGTTCAAGGCGAAAGAAGAGTTTTACTAAAGTACTTTATTGCACTTTATCTCTGAAAACGAGATCATTCACATTTTGATGTATTTCATTGAAACACGCCTGGTTGGTTTGGAACAAGAATTGGCAAAATACGGCAATGCAACCTGAAGAAAGGACGAACTTCAAACAAGATCCACACCAACACTTAAATAACGTTTAGGTGCTTTAAAAAAAACTTCTGAAAACACAAACTAGTGAGATTTTCCCCTCATTGCGATTTCGTGTTTATAACATAAGGGCAAACTTTTCTTGTCACAACGAAAACCAGTTGGGCAAACGGATTAAAAGAGCACCTGTTTGCTCGCATTTTAGAGCAAAACAAACAAATAAATCAACTTTTTCTGTATGTCCAAAAGAGTACATATAATTGTTATTTAATTCCAGTTAAATAATAAATAATAATAGTTAATATAAAAATTCGATTTTCATTCCTGAACAAAGGAAGAACCGCATTAAAGATACGCATCCACTTTAAATATAAGGCATCCGTAAAAATAAGAAACGGTTTAGTGCCCAAGGAAAGAATTTGTGGAGTAACTTCTTCCACTAAGTATGAGCTATTACTGGTATTCTGTTTTGTCGTTGTCGTTCTCTTTCGCTCTCCTTTCGTTTCTGTTCTAGACATAGGTCCTCCAAACATCATGTAACCTTATCAGAGCTTCTAAAGATATGCCAAAAATTGCAATACAGAGAAAAAAGCAGCTCTGAGGAAATTAAAAATAAACACTCAGCTTTAAGTTTATATCCCTCCGATAGTTGACTTGAATAACTGCGTAGCCAACCGTGTGGACCACAGATATCATATGTCAACCTGGATTGAAACCGGCGAAAATGGCAGAAAGAAAACATCTTCCAAACCGTTTTCCACCTGAACATGAAAAGCGTTGACTGGGTAAAAACTATAGTTGATGTAGTATCGCCGTGTAGCCGCGTCGAGCCACAGAAAGCGCGCGAAAAATGAAGCCTCGTTTATGTTTAGGTGAGTTAACCTTGGTTGAGCCTGCAACCCAATCGAAAACCAGTACCTGGTAAGCGGTCAACTTAAAAAAACCCAGATGACCTCGGTTTGCTCTAAGCTTGAGCCCGCGATGCAGTCACCTCTAGGAATGAAAGCAACCTACAAATCAATGAATCAACTGCTAAGAAACAATTCATAAATTCAGTTAGCAAATAATTTGATTTTACTTGCCTCGACCGTGAATAATCCGATTGTCACAAAAACCTCCTCCCATTGATCGACCTTAGTATTATTTGAACGAGTGACACTGCTTTTTTTTTGGCTAAGGGGGAACTTAAGAAGAATCCGAGGCAATTAAAAAGTGGATAAATATTTTTAATCAACATTAACTGTTGTTGATTACTTTCTTTTCTCTCGAAAGCTTGCAATACTTCTTCTGAAAACTCAATCCATGATGCTTCAGATGAGGACTAGAGGAATGAAGTATGGAACACACGATGATATGATTTTTTTAACGCTGGCAACGATATATGTAATAGTATTGCACGAGAGAATGTGATGAAGAAAGCCAGTAATGGCTTTTTCTAGATATATTTAATCTCAAGTTATTGGCTCATGCGTAATCATCAGCAAGGAAGGATTCAGCATTTAAAGCAATTAAACGGAAGAAATTCCTCTATTGCTTAATTGCTTTAAATGCTGAATCCTTCCTTGCTGATGATCGGTCATCAAAAGTCCTCTTGCATGACTCAGGCAACATGCACACATGCAGCTTACTTTTCATCCATTAATTAACATGTTTTTATTGTAATTAAATTAACTTACATCGTACATAAATGGCAACTGAGTTTCATTAAAACCTCTCTGCATCTAGATTGTTTTAGGGGGTATTTTCATGAGACCGGCACGAACTCAGACCAGCATGCATATGAGCTCGTATCGGCCTCCATACATTTCTTCTTATGCGTTTACATGAGAACGGCCTGGCATTGAACTCAGACCGGTCTGACTTCGTCTTGGTTACTAGATCGAGACGGGAAATTCTCCTACCGAACTGAGTTCGTACCGTTCTCATGTAAATGACAACAAATCTCAGACCGGTTCGAGAAGTTTCAAGCCTGTATGCTTTTGAGTCAGACATATATTAATTACACAAAACATGTCATTTCGTCCCGAAGCCAAGCACCAAGCTAAACGGCTGCAAAAATTTCATACCGGTACAAGTTCATACCGGTCTGAGTTCACCACGGTCTCATGTAAATGCCTCCTAAGGTTATAAGAGGTTGAAGTTATCATGGAAGTCGTAATGTGTAGTGATCATGAGTTTAATGCTTTCATAGCTGCGATACTTAGAAAGGAAGAGTTACTTAAAATGTATTTTCCGTTCCGTAATTAAATAAAAAGGTTTTATGGTGAAGAATGAGAGTAGCCAATGTTTTGTTTCATAGAATTTAGTGGTACTGGTAGCGATTCTCGGTAAAAACACATACTTTACATCGAAAGGGATTTGGGCACAGATTGAGGTCATGTATATGAAGAAGAGGAGTGCAAATGTTCGTCCAAGAAAATTTGACATGACGTCAAGAAAATTTGACAAGAAATGAATGAGACAGACCGAGGTTCAAAACTCTACATTTTTTAACTTCGCTTTATAACCCAGAGACGAAACATCAGTTACCATATATTGATGATTCATATCACAAAGTACTCCCCGGACCAATAAAGTAGATGCGTTTTCTATGTTGCCATTGGCTATAAAATCATTTGAATCAAAGAACAGCTCATAGAAACAAAACAAAAAAAAAAGAAAAGGAGAAAAAGAAAATTCCGTGCAATTTTTGTGAAGAAATATAACCACATTATCAAAGATTACAGTTATTTAACAATTATTGGATGAGGTCGAGCATGTTAGCGATAATTATCAAGGCCAAAGTTTGTGTTATCTGCTGAAGCCGAAGGCTGAGGCGGATAACACAAACTGAGGCCTTGATAATTATGGCTAACATGCGAAAACCGAATTCAATAATTGTTTTATTATGCATATTCCTGAGCTGAGCTCCGCCATGACAAAACTGATCAAACTGCTGGTTAGTGTCAGGTGACGTCACTTCTGCATGCATAAAACTATTGTCTGTAGGTATGACGTCAATTCTACATATATAAATCTATTATTATGCAATGCTGATGCTATCCCAATTTTGATTGGCTAAAAGCACCCCGCTAATAGGCCATTTCCGAGTTCATGTCTGCCTCCTCTTCAAAGCGAGTCTAAGTGCGAAGTTTTTTGATGGTAATCAGTTCTAGTTTACATATGAATGAAAACAAATTTTCATAACAAAAACTTCGCACTTAGACTCGCTTTGAAGAGGAGGCAGACATGAACTCGGAAATGGCCTATTCTAGATGGCGCTGTGTCATCGCGTCACATCTACAGACACTGGCATTTATGCATATAGGTATGACGCGTTTTTGCAGACAATGAAGTTTTGTTTACATCTCGATATCGGGAACATTTTTCATAAGACCGTACAACTTGATTTTTAGAATTTTGTTCAAAAGTTTCAGTTCGATTCAGTTTTCCTGAAACGTTTTCAGATGTTTTAGGCTTAAATCCTTTCAGTAAACCTTTTGAATTCCGCTTTACATGTAATTCACGGCTGTCATTAATAAAGATGTTTACACTGAAACGTGTCATTGCGTGGCTTACTTTGTTTTGTTCTGTGAAATGTCTCAACGCTTCTACGTTTATAATTGTATAATAAGCCTTCGGCTTCGGCAGATAACACAAACCTCCGCCTTGATAATTTTCGCTATCATGCTCAACTTCATCCAATAATTGCTTATTGTTTGTAGGTATGACGTAAGAGAAACAGAGCAAGCAAGAATTAGCTGCGCGCTTATAGCCAATCAAAATCAAACTGGTGACACCAATGTATAATAAAATAATTTGACAGCAAGTACATGATGCATGCAGAGCTTGTTCAGTTAGTCAGTCAGGACAGCGGCAGGTAAAGAAGGAGATTATGGGGCTCGATTGCCCTCACGCTGAGGAAGCCAGACGGAAATAAGCCAAGTGGAAGCCCGAAGGGAGTTGTTAGAGCTGGACTGATTTAAGACACACCTGGAGGCGTGCAAGAATGTCAGAGTTGGAGGACGGGGGACTTACATGGCACGAGATGAAAGTCATGTAATATAGGGTCAAGTGTGCACTTGAGTGGAAGACACATGTTGCAACAGGAATAAGAGGAATATGACGCTTATGATGGTGTCCTGATTAATATACTTACTATTCGGGCACCATCATCCTTTAATTAATTCTTTTTTAATAATTAATCTTATATTTTTGTCAACAGACATGTGCATTTCGCCGACCAAAGAAAGTAATGTACAGTTTCCTTGGTTACTAATCTTTTTATGTTTTGTCATTCCAGTTCTCTACTTTTAAAATGTTCTTGCACATCCAGACCCAAGTCTTTAACTTCGAACAGACAGTTGTTTACTAACGAAGGGAACAATGGTTAACTGGCCACTCTTGTTCCTAGTGATTTGTGAAGTATCCAGCACACATACAAGTGACCCTAAGATAGGGGCGTAGCTAGCCATTTTTGTTTTGCAAGGCCGATTTCGTGGAAGTCAGAGGAGAAAAAAAAATAGAGTTATTAACAGATGTAAAGTGATTTTTTCAAACAAGGAGCCATATTTTTTAATGACATCATGTCTCAGTGACACTTTTTCTTGAATTAAATGCAAATCTTCGTGTCTGTAAAACACTAAGAAAACAACTGGTACACTTCTGGCTCTCTTCAAAAGTTGAAGCCATTTTTATGCCTGGGGGGTGGCATGAGTTGAAGTGTGTATATTGAAAGGTTTCAGCTGGCTTGTAATGAGTTTTAACGTCCAGGATGGATTCCTTTTTGAATCGTTGCCCTTTTAACACCACTGTGTCGAGGAAAGTGATTTCCAGTCTCTAATATTACGGCTTCATGGAAGGGTGGAATTTATTAGCTTGTTTAATAATAAAAATGGTCCACTTCTGTTTTATCACTGTCCCAAAGGGAGAAAATATCGATCATCAATATATCTTTTCCACTATGATATTTTTGGCTTGGTGTCACTTTGTTGTATTAACTTTGTCTCAATTTGCGCCATGAAAATATTGGCAAACGAGACTGCCGTATTTGTTGCCATGAGGGTAATAATAATAATAATAATAATAATAATAATAATAAAGTATTGCTTATATAGCGCTATTTACAATTACAAGATCAATAGCACTTTACATAATAAGATCTATAAAATCAACAAATAAAATAATTAGGATATTTATGATAAGTTAAAAACTTAAAAGTAATACAATTAAAAAGATGATCACAAGTCTAAATGGCAATATAACATTCATATATTTAACTGCTAATCAAGGAAAAATTGTTTAAAAAGGAATGACTTAATTGACTTCTTGAAAACATCTACAGATTGAATAGTACGTAATTGTGATGGGAGCTCATTCCACAAATGCGGTGCTGCTGCCTGGAATGCGCGCCCACCCAAGGTTACAAGCATCTTCCCACTTGGTGGCTTCAACAGAATGCCTGAGTTGGATCTAAGATTATACGAGGGCTTGCATTTAATAGATAAAAGATTGCTGATGTAACTAGGCGCGAGGCCATGAATGGCTTTGAAAGCTAATAGCAGAATCTTAAATTGAATGCGCGCTTGCACTGGTAGCCAGTGTAACTCATAGAGTACCGGAGTTATGTGGGAATACTTCCCAACATCCATTATTACTCTAGCGGCAGCATTTTGCACCCGTTGCAACTTAGCTATTTGTTCTTTGGGAAGGCCATACAGTAAAGCATTACAGTAGTCTAATCTGCTCGTGATGAATGCGTGTACCAGATGGAGTAAGCTGTCTCTCGATAGATACTTCTTAATGCGTCTGATGTTATGTAAGTGGTAAAAAGCTGTCTTACATACGTTTGTTATGTGGTCACACACATGCAAGCTGGGGTCGAGACAGCAACCTAGATTTCGAACTCGCGAGCTAGGTCTAATCTCTGAACTACCTACTTTAATGTTCATAGCCTGCAATTTACAAAGTTGCTGCCGAGTTCCAATAATCATAAACTCGGTCTTATCATCGTTAATAAGGAGTCTGTCCTGGATCAGCCAGCGCCTGATTTTCTCGATACAACATTCCATCGAACGAACTGCATCCTCCTGGGACATGCTACTGTTAGGCTTGAAGCTCAGGTAGATTTGCGTGTCGTCAGCGTAGCAGTGTGCGTGTGGAAGCTGATCCCCAACAACCGAGAATAGCTTGGATGCATAGATAACACAAAGCAAGGGGCCCAGACAGGACCCTTGTGGGACACCACAGTCCAAGCTGAAGCGCTCTGAAAGAGATCCCATGACGGAGACTCGCTGACCTCTGTTGACCAGGTAAGACTTAAACCATTCTAAGGCCACTCCACAAATCCCAAGCTCCTCGTTCAGACGTTTTAGCAGGATGTTATGATTGACCGTATCGAAAGCGGCGCTAAGATCAAGCATGACCAGCAACGTGACCTCTTGAGTGTTCATTTTCATGAGAATATCGTTCGTAACTTTAACAAGAGCTGTTTCCGTGCTATGATTTTGACGATATGATGATTGAAACTCTGGGTATAGCGAGTGGGTCATCATATGGGTGTGTATCTGTTCAAACACCGCCTTCTCAGTCAGCTTAGAAACGTACTGCAGGTTGCTTACAGGTCTGTAGTTCTTGTATAGGAGGTCCAGCCCAGGCTTCTTCAGTAGTGGGAAAACGAGTGCGCACTTCCAGTCATCCGCGAACAACCCAGACTCAAGTGATAGAATGCTCATTTTCGTCATGATCGGTAAAAGGACGTCGATGCAATCGGGGGGTCGGCATGGGGTCCAGAGTGCTTCTTTTTTTTATTTTGCACTGCTTCCGATGAGTTTGCGAACCTTCTCCTCCGTAAGGGGGTTGAATTTGCTGAACGAGGAAGGTGGTACTGTGGCGTAGTCATTGGGAGGGGATGGCAACCCTTGCGCCATGTTGTCGAGCTTGGAACCTATGGTCTCAATTTTCTGAACAAAGAACGTTCCCAGTTGATTTGCCAGTTTAACGTTATTATTCACAGGGGGGTACACCGCCCTGTTGTCCTTCTGGTTGAGGAGCTTCTTCACTGCCGAAAAAAGACTGCGTTGATTGGTACTGTTATCCTGGACAAAGTCATTATAGAATTTGCATCGAGTTTCATTCATCAAAGCATTCACACTGTTCTTTTTTGCTTTATACGCTAACATGTCTTCTCTTGTGCCGGTGCGTCGCCACTTCCTCTCGGCCTTTCGCTTTTCCCTCCTTGCTACCTTGATTTCCTCGTTAAACCAAGGGACCAACGGTCTGGAGCGTATCACTTTTGTACACAATGGCGCTTGCCGGTCGAGAACTTGAGCTACGGTCGTGTTATAGCTGTTGACAAGTTCGTCAAGTGTATCGGGAGTGTTTTGACAGAGATGTGAGGAGGACAATTCGGCCGCTAGGGTCCATGTGCTTGACCTGGAACGAGTTTTTGTGCAGGATTAAACCAAGCGTTTGCCTTAGGAAATATGATGGGATCGGTGTATTATAATTGTGGAACTCTTTTCGTATGCCCTGCATACTATGTTCGTTCCTCTTCTTAAGGCGTATTTGTGTACAAGCTATAGACACGTACATTGAAACTAAAATTGTATCTTGGCCTATCTTAAGTGATAAAATCAGTTGTGTCCTTAATAAAGGATTGTTATTTTTGTGGGATAGGCTATGCAATGTATCCATAAATAAGGTTATCCTCTCGGTAGGTAATTATGTCGAATAGTTTGTAAGCCAGGTCTTATTGGCTTATAGGTGACTACGCCCCTGACTCAATACACTCCATCTGTTTCTCTGTCTTTATGTAAATCAATCAAACACTGCTAGTCGTCTTCCCCAAGATATTACGTTCGCACATTTCTAACAGGTAATTGTGATTTTATTATTTACTATTATAAATGTAAAGGCTCTTTGTTGGGACGTGCAATGGAAATTTCTCACCTTAAATATTTCAATCATTAACGAACAACCTTTTTTGTCTTTTATTTGACCTCACGTCAAAATTGATTCGTCTCTGACACTTAATTAATGTTATCTACTTTCTATCCTAAGGAGAAAACTGTGCTTGGTGACTTTTTCTCGCAAATCCTGATCAGTCCCGTTTCTTCTCGAAGAGAATCAAGTGAAAATTCAAAACATGGCGCATTTTTAACAAATGACGCGAGTACCATGTCTTCCACTATTAATGTATCTATAATAACAGGAACTGTCTTTTGTTTCAAATACGATGTTAATTTTTATTTATCCTTGTTGGGCGTCACTGCAGGGGCGTAGCTGGGATTTTTTTGGGAAGAGGGGGGTCACACTCTCAATACCAGGGTACTTACTAGTTTGTCGACATCCACACTGTTTTTATTGAAAGTGGTAATATTTCAGACGAGCAGTGAGCGTGGGGGGCAAGCATACAAAATAGCTGCCTAGATGAAGTAAGTTCCAGGTAACATTATTTTCTCTGGTTTGTATTCTGTTGTTCATTCTCAAAAGGCGGGGGGAGGAGGTAACGGACAACACAGGACACCCCTGACAACGCCCCTGCACTGCTTACAGCTTTTCTGGACATTGAGTTGTTGAAAAGGAAACATCCACGACCACTCTCGCTTGCTTTATGTTCACAAGTTTGAAAAATGCTCTTTTGAATTGGGGAATTCTCCACGCATACAAATACGGGTTAATACCAGAGTTGCATAAGACAATCAAAAATTGCAAATCTCGCAACCAGTGAATCATTAAACAACTACAACTAGTACAGAAATTCAACAGGTAGATCATTATGCATGCAGGTGTAAAGGATGCGAAAAAAGCAAAAAGAACGAGCATCAATGCCTTAACCGCTTTGCTCTCTTTCTTTGCTTCTATGATTTTGTTTTTATTTTCCAGTTTACCAGATTCTGTGCTGTCGTTTGCTCTCCGATCTCGCCAATATTTTGCCCGTTCGTGCAGTCTTTTGACAATTGCCATGTGGACAAATAAAAGTACGGCAAACGTGCAGATGACTGCGGTGTTGGCGAAAATAAAGGAATAAAATATGAATCCGAGTTTGAAGTAGACAAAGGAAAATCCAAATGCCACAATCCAAATTATGATGGATGTTATGATGGCACGTTTTGATGTTACCATTGTCTTGTATTTCACGGGCGTTGACACGGCGACATATCTGTCGGCTGTAAGTGCTGCCAGTGTCAAAATAGATGCCGTACTCAAGATGAAATACAAAATGTGCAGGATCTTGATGTCTACAATGTCGGATTGAAGCCCTTCACCAATGTGGTATATGGCAGATACAGGGTCCATCAATGTTCCTACTATCAAATCTGTCGCGGCTAAGCTCAACAAAAAGTAATGAAATGGAGTTTTAAGATTCCTGAATGGATCCTTAATGATGGCGATACATACTAGTAGGTTTCCGGGAATGGTTATGAGCGCAAGAAACACTGAAAACGATGCAGTAAAATAAGACAATCCAGTGGGTGGAAGAACTTTCCCACATGAGTTTGGAGCCTGAAGGGCCGTCATCCTTACCTCAGTCTTCGATGGCCTAATGTTCTAGTTCGACTTCAAGTCTCCTTGCCACAACCAAAGGCTCTTGGTCTATTGATTTCGAACGCCTCGCTTTAATTCCTTTTAGACAGACTCTTCCCAAGCTGACAGGCGTTAACAGAAATGTTGACAGGAAAAATAAAGAGAATCAACGCTGTGACAACCGGATTCTTCAAGTCGTCTGGAAATCTGTAAACAGCTAGTATAAACCTTATTCAATTTCCTCTTTCTAGCATCATTTATAAAACAGTATATTAGTCGTCACGTCGAAATGAATGTTCTCAACGATTGCTTGAATGATCCTAACACGCTTAGCTTTCTCTCCACTGCCTCGCTTTATCCACTAAAGTCATTTTTTAAAGGCTTTTCAATTTCGGGAGTTTTGGTATACGAATTGGTGTCTGGCTGTCTCGGCACTACCTAGTGTCTTGTAGTGTTTGCAGGTTTTCAGTTTCTCCACTGGAGCAGTTGTTGCTTTCTCACTGTCGTTTTAACTCAGTACAAAAGTTTGTAGCCCCTCATCACGCCACAGTCATCCTTGAAACTGATCTACGAAAATATTTTTTGGCATGCCACCTGCCGGAACCTAAAGAAAGAACAGCGATTTTAGACCTTCGAAGTGGCCTATGATGTCGTTAGGTATAATCAGTATTGGCTCTTGTACAGGAAAAATATATCAAGCACCAAGTTGTACCTGTGAGAAAAGTGTTCCTTTTACCGGTTTTATTTACCACATCATCGGGGGTGGAAGCGGAGTAATTTGATCTGTTATTCGTTATTCTTTCCAATTTTTCGAAGTTATTCATTACTGAAACTTTGTTCGATATTCATTTTTCCGTAACTATTCGAAACAGTAAAATTCCTTACTTCGAATTGAATGTTCGAACGCTAAGTATTGCTCATTCTTTTTCTTTTTTAAAGCCGTTATTCACTAGTCATTATTCCTCTTCCACCCCCGACGATTATGTAAACACTAATCTCTCAATATTTGTTATGCTAGGGGTTGAAGGCCAAATATCTAACTTCACTTCAGAAGAAAAGCATCGTTTCAAAATGAACAGTTTTCCTCTTATTTTAGTTAGTTAATTTTAATGTTCTTCGAAATCCACCACTTTCAACCTAGAAGGTTCACGCTTTTCATGTTTAGTGAAGCAAGCACACTGTTGTTATCTTAAGCCTCACCTATTTTAAATTCAATCCTCGGTAAAGTTCTGAAATTGTAGCTTGTTTTTCCGACACTTTGGCTATTGTTATTTACACTTAGTGACACTTGCTAATGGAAGTTTCTCCCTTATGCTCCAAGAATAAATCGGCTGTCCACATTTTATTGGTTCCTCGTAAGCTCATAATATACAATTTGCAAAAATGCTGGTAGTAATTAGTTTTAGGTACACTTTGAGTGGCACAAATTTCAACCTTCTTCCTTTGGCACAATTAAAACAAATTTGCATTTGAAGTAATCCCCTGATCGATACACGACCGGCATTTTTTGATAAAATAAGCCAACACTAGAATGAAACTAGGTTTGGTCCTGCAAGGTTGAATAGCATGAAAAATTTTGTTTCCCATTTGATACTCAGTTCAATGAATTTTCCGAAACAAATGCCAAAAATGTGAGTTGCCCGGGGTACACAAAAAGTGCACCCGGGCGATCCAACACGATTTCCTGAGTTTGCGGATTACAACTCACAGAAATATAGACGGAACAACAGCCGATTTAGGCGAAAGTAAATAAACACACTTTTGCATTGACAAATCTTCAGGGTTGCTCGTATGAAAAAAGTAGTTTACTGAATTCGGCATTGTTTTGAGTTGACGTATTTACTGAAAGTGGCTTCGTTTTCCTTCTAATGTGAGCATTAACTACAACCTCTGGCTTTTTTCTCTTTCATTAAATAAATTGCTTGGTTTTTAAGTTAAATAATACATCTGATTGTACTAAGTAAGACATCCAAACTTACACAGGAAACAAGGAGGAATGTAATGATTTTTCTGTTATAATTTCCGGTCGAAGACTAAATAACCAATATTAGAATTTTATTTCAGAAGGCAACACAACCCGTGCGTAAAAATATTTTTATCAGCAACTATGGGGAAAGGAAGAGTGGGGCAAGAAGCGGTATCAAATCCAACATGGCGGCCCGATGAAGTGTCGCATGCAAAGGAACTATGCTTCAGACGCTTGCAATGCAGACTGGACTGTTTTTTTTTCCCGGAAAGTTATCAAGTTATTTGACCTTTCCCATTTCAGGACTTACTTTGAAACGTTTAACATCACTGAAAATGGCGGATTCAGCTTCACTGTCACCATATGTTTCAACCCTTCAGCAGTCACCGATCAAATAGTCTGTGCCTGTCAGTATTTGCATTTTCCTAATAGGCCTTATCACGGTTTTCGACGCCATCTTGACGGGTAGGCAAAGCTGTCAGAAATTACAGTGTTTGTATGGGAATCCGATAGCAAATAACTTCTTCCAAAATTGAATTTTACACAATTTGTGAATCAAAACGTTAAAATACTAGGTAGAACATTGTATTCACCAAGTTTGAAGGATGTAGCTTTCCTATAAGTCGCTGATCTATTCTTTTTTAATTTTCCATACATTAGTCTCAAAATTTTTTTCCCGCGAACTGCGTCTAGACGTTTGTTTACCCAGCCAAATTTACAGACAAATGTGTGGAAAATTCAAAAAATTTAACTGAGCGTCTTCTAGCCAAGCTACATACTTCAAACTTGGTGAATACAACCTTCTAACTAGTATTTTAACGTTGCGATTCAGAAATTGTGAAAAATTCAATTTTGGAAGAAGTTATTTGCTATCGGATTCTCATACAAACACTGTAATTTCTGACCGCTTTGCCTACCCGTCAAGATGGCGTCGAAAACCGTGATAAGGCCTATTTATAAAATTAACATTTGCTGAGATGCGAGAAGCCTGCGGATACGCGGAAAAAAGTGAAGCAATTTAAATAACCGACGATAAGAAGCAAGTTCGGCTTGACAGCCCTTTCGAAAGAAGACTAACCTTAAACGGTAAAACCTCCTGAACTGCGGAATCGAATTGAAATCTCAGTTTCTTTCTCTGTATACTCCCACATACCTATATAACCCCATTTTACTTTGTTTTATTCAGTTTGATTTTTTAAAAGAAACACTTACAAATAGGTACTAGCGCTCACAATTAAAGTAGTAGCTTTGAAAATACAATACCAATAGTCCAGGCATTTTATCGCCAAAAGTCGGTCAACCTGCCACTAATTGCAAAAGAAGGATTTTTAACGGTCTTTGGTCCAGGGACATGTCCTCTATAACATATCAAAAGTCCCCGAAAATCCGATTGGGGGAAGTTGACAAAAAACAACTTTTTTAGAGCCCTATATTGCTCAGCATGCAAACGAGGTTGCATTTACTATCTGTTGTGAGCTACCGTTGTTTTGCTTGAGTTTAAAGCCACGTGCAGCATAGGCTAGCAAAGATTGAGAAAATTTATTGTGTTATCTTCCTAGTTAAGTGCATTTATATACCCATTAAATAAAAGAATTATTCTTTATAAGTAAGTGAAACCTTTAGAGATGTCGTCGATGGATGGCTATCTGAGTGAATTATGTAGCGAAGAACACGGTCTTCCACAAGCGATGTTAGAACGCAAAAAGGACAATTTTACACTAAAAGACCTAACAGTAATGTCATGTTCCAAGATTATGTAATTCAGGACAATGTAATTTGACGTGAGTAGAGACGTCCAAAATGAATTTCATCTTGGTGAAAAACCTGTTTTTCACTCATTGCTTCGCGCTTTACATTGTAATATTCTTTTTTGTCCTAACTCATTAGTAAATTTATCTTTTTCCCCTCATAATGTTAAGCAAAATGTCAAGGAATTGGGGAGATTTTTCGCAAAAACCGAAGGAAATGTTTTCACCCAGTTATGATCTAACAGAGAAAGTGTGTGTCCTGCAAATCTTGCGCTTTAGTTCAATTTGAAAACTAAAAAGTATAAAGTAATTCCCTTCCAATACAGTGAAGGAATTTTGTTTATATTTAAACTTTGAGTTTGGATAGTAAAAAGGAAAATACGCGATTGAAGACATCCCAACCATACCAAAAAGAAAGTTTTTCTAATGACTCAACAAGCCTCAGCTATGACAGACCTCCGTACCGACCACTAGGATGTCTAGCAAGTCTTCACGTAGCAAGAAGAAGTGATCGATTTTGGGCCGGATTATCGATAGACCTATGTAGTCGTCGAACAGGTTCTTTTGAGAAGCGTGAAAACCAGTGGAGGCTTGACAAGAGGGAGGGACCAAACGGACTAGCAACGTCTTATCTGGCTGTTATCTATGCCTGCATTTATACATGTGCCGAAACAAAAAACATCATGCAAAAGCTGACAGGAGTTAATTTTATTCTGGAGAACAGAACAAAGATGTGTCTAAACAAGAGAAATGAAGGAGGCAATGACCATCCTCAGTGTTCTGGCTACTCACAACCCTAAGGAATATCATGAATGGTGTAAACGCTGATAGTAATGTCAATGCTGACACAGCCAAGAGCGTCGGCGAGAAGATGCTAGCGTCAGTGAAGGGAACGTTAACCATAGATTACTCATTCAAACGAAGTGCCCAGACAGTCACTATAGCATCCAAGTCCTCCGTAAAGATTGAGTACAAGTACAAGTTGACCCTCAACTTGTATTTCAGAAATTATTTCGGGACGAGCTCTGCACATATCCCACAGCTCTTTCGACTACCCATTTATGTTAAGGCAGCCACCAAAGCCATCATTAGCAGATGCACTATGGGCAAAGCTTACACCAGAGGCTAAGACACAACCTGAAGGGAACATACAGTACGTGCTTGACGCAGGCTCTCTTCTCCATCGAGTCCCATGGCCCAGAGGTGACGCCGACCTACTTGTAGTCAAAACCGCTGTAGAGTCTGCCATAAAGAATTCCATGGTTCTAGTTGGGGATGGCACAGATTTGCCAGTCCTTTTGTGTTACCATGCTTCCGAAGGTGGATGTGGCCTCTTTTTTTGACCTGAGACAAAGGCAAACTCGAGATGTGCCCGTGTCTGGCGTATGAAGAAAGTGAAAGAACAGCTGGGTAAGGAAGTTCGCAGAAATTTCCTTTTCCTTCACACCGTCACTGGATGCGACACAATATCGCGCCTCTATGGAGTTGGAAAGGCAATAGCCCTGAAGAAACTTGAGAATGTACCTTACTTCAAAGAGCACGCTAACGTTGGTCTTCATCTGTCATTCTGCTGTTTCTGGCGTTGTCACTGCAGGTGAAAAATCACTTGTATCATGTTTTGGAGGTAAACCAGGGGTAGGTTAACTCTATCCGATATCAGCGTTACTTCGAAAAATTTGCAGCCAAGACATCTCATATCGAGCCACAAAATCTGCCCCCAACAGCAGCAGTGGCCAGATTTCACAGCCTACGCGTCTGCTTGCAGGTAAAGCAGTGGTAGGAGAAGTTGCAGGCATGTCAATGGAAGACTGGGGGTGGAAACTCCCTAATTATCTAGTATTTCCTGTTGCAGCAGACTTGCCGCCTGCCCCAGAATCTCTTCTCTAGTTAATCAGATGCAACTCTTTGTCTGACTGTAGCAATATAATCGAGGTGCAACAAATTTGTCGCAAGAATGGTACGCAGTGTTCCCCAGTCTGTGGCCAATGCAAAGGTCTTTGTGCACACATTCTTTGAACACTGTAGACTAGGAAAGTGAACATTTGGAAGACTAGCATTTTTATAAATACATTGCATATGTAGCATGTGTAGAATTGAACAAAGAGGTAGCTTAGTTGTGATGATATAGGTTTTTTCTTGTCGTGAGTCTTAAGCATTTATGTCTTGTAATGTTTCGGCAAAATAAGATTTCACCGCTGGCTCTAAATAAACCTTAATAATTCACTAAGTTAAATATATTTTGTGGAAAGGTCTTTCACGATTAAAGCCTTAAAATCATTGTTCTTAAGGGTAGATTCTTAGTTTTGGCGAAATGGCTCGAATTATACCAATAAAAAACGCTAAACGGCAACTTCCGGTTGACAGCCTCGTTTTCGTGCTATAGGAAAAAGAGACTTATTTTATGGGTGCGGTTTGGAGGCGTTCCCATGCTTGGATCTTTAGGGACTTTTAGTACGTTCATGCATAGGATATTCCTAACTGGTCAATGACGAGAAAGCTTCTTTTGCAATTAGTTACAGGTCCGACCACAAAATGCCTGGACTAAAACACACAAAAAACCGGGAATATTCACGCAAACTATTGAAAATAAAAATAATAAAAATAAGCGCTGTTTGTTTGACATGATGGCGATATCGGTGTATCATTAATTTTCTATCTTTT
>NC_090870.1:38540442-38572942 GCF_036669935.1 Montipora foliosa | reverse complement strand
GCCGGGCATTCGTCCGGTTGATTACCATTTTACGTCCGGTACTTTGACGCTATAAATTTCAAGACTTGCTGACGTCTTTTTTTCCTTTTTTTTTTTTTTTGGACTTGGGTATCTCAGCTGGAAGGCATGGGCTGAAAAAATACAAGACAATCGCGCAATAAATCCTTCAAACTAACAAGAATCACTTTGCTTACTAAACAGAATAATCGCTCTAATGGCATTTTCTTGACGGGATAGTCTTAGTTTTCTTTTTTTCCCCAGTCTCGAGAAAGTAAACAGAATTTCCGAGGGTTTCAGACGACTTAGTGACGTTTCGCTCCCAGTGAAAATAGCCCGGTACTTTGAAAAGCTATCGAAAACCCTGAAATAGATATTTTAGCGACCATTATCAAAGGAGTAATTAAAACTATCCACTATGTATTGTCGGATGTTTAAGATCTACTGGCCAATGCTGGTGACAAACGAGGAGATTAGAGCAAGAGCAGGATTGGAGACAATAAGTAAGCAAGTGGCAAGGAGGAGATGGACGAGGTCGGGCCATGTCCTCAGAATGGACCATTGCTCACATCCACGAATTGCTCTAACATGGGTGCCTGAAGGCAAACGGAAAAGGGGTAGACCGCGTGAGACTTGGAGAAGGACTATCGAAAGAGAGATGAAAGAGAACGGTTTAGGAACATGGGCAGCAGCAGCATCGGCTAAGGAGGACAGAACAGCCTGGAGGCAGAGAGCCTACAGCCCAATTCTCCACTTGGAGAACGGATAAATGATGATGACTATGTAGTGTCTAATCATATTCCCTGGACCTTTTAATTAATGTTTATTTTTCAGCCTGGCTTGCCGAGATCTCGGCAGCGCAGACCTCTAACAACTTGTTTTTACCGCTAATCTTTCCATAAGTTAAATTCCATTAGCCAGAATTTTCTTACCCCGAAAATCCCGACAATTTGCGACCCCCTTCTAGTAACTCTGTCATGAACTCTGTTGAAAGTGCAATCTCATTATAGTCAATCCAGTTGTGAAAGATCCCATCGAGCAGCACATTTCCATTAGCCCATTAATAGGACGTAATTCCCCCCCCCCCCCCCCTCCGGGGGTGTCAACAAGGTCATGAGCCGGTATTCAGTAATTTCCGCATTTCTTGACAGGCCACCTCACTTATCGAGCTCGTTTAAAGCGCAGTTAAAAACACTGCCAATTTATATTGTTAACTAAATGTGTAGCACATTATTCGATTTGATCGTTCGGTGCACAGATGTTATCAAAAATAAATTACACGTCAGCGAGCACTGCTTCCCCTAAAATACATCTGCGCGTTTTTTATCACAGGCGACTTGTTTGAAAGAAACGTTGATCTTAGGCTTTAATAGTGTGATTACACCACATGTACATGCAGCTACTAGTAGAGCCATGGCTTCCAAAAATTTCAATTTGCTGCCCCATTAAGCTTCCCAGGCTTTTATTGGGGAGACGTGTGCGTTTCTTACAGAAAAATTACGTTTCGGGCCCTTGTTGATGCAATAACCATCTAAATATCTGACACCGTTTTAACGTCTTGTTCGACCCTTTGACACTTAGAGAGACTGAATAAGGTAGATCCCATATTGCCAAAACAAGTGAGATTTGGTAAAAGCAATCCTCTCTTTGTTCTTGGTACTTACACTGAAAAGCATTGCATGCTATAAGATCGGTGGACGAACAACACCTCGATTCGTTTCGGAGAAAAACTGGTACAAAATAACTAACCTGCATTAAAAAGTAGAAGTAGCATCTGGCGATCCCAGCCAGCATAGACATTCACTTAAACGTAAATACTACGAGCTACAGAAAACGTTACCTATTTAACACCAAGAATTGTCTTGCTACCCCAGCTGAGATGTCTTAACACACGACAAAGCTTTGAATTTATTTTGCGGTTTAGCCACTTGGTCAATTTATTTTGTTGTGCGGACCCTCAGGGGGTACTGGCTGCTTTGTTTCTTTTAATAAATGTAGATAACCTTTACTTAATCGATAATCCTACCACGAAAGCTTTAATAAGATTACGGGCTTAGCAAATGTGTTATAGAAGTTGTTCACAAGCTGTTACATATAGAACAGAAGGGAAAAAAATTACCGTTGCATCGGCAAAATTTTCAGCAATAAAAATTTACAGCCGATGAAACAGGTGCGCGGTTCAGACTTCTAGAACAAACAGTAAACACTTTCCTGTTCTGTCTTTTATGTTTTTAATTAATATCACGGCAACTAAGCTTTCCAGCTGTGGCAACAAGTCAACCAGCTGAAATCAAATAGGCAAGGCTGGGATGAAGATTTAGGATGAAGGTTGTTAGGATGAAGCTTTACTAGAACTTGGGGAAGACTGATTCAGATAACAGATGGCGGTTTCATCACCAAACGCCTCGCGAAGTAAGAAAATGTGTAGTGACTTATGACCTAGAGGATCGAATATCATTGCACTCAGCGAATGAAATCGAAGCGGGTTGGTATTCAAAACGATCCAACAAAGCAATTTATTGTTTCATGAATTTCTGAAACATTGAATAAATTATGTGACATAAAAAAGAAAGGGCGAGATCTCGTGTGAAATAAGGGACAAAAGGCGGCATTTTTCTGCTTGCATCGATTTTGCTTTTTAACGAACTCTCTTTTGCTCATTGAACTGAATTCATTTCAGAGAGGTGTCTTTCAACCATGTTCAGTCTGTGTAGTCTCTGTTCTTTAAGGCGTATTTTGAAATTTCTCATGTTTCTATCACATGTAAAGTATGAAGAGTTTGTTCGTAGAAGTCGTACAAGCTTCTATACTATGCCAGTAAATTGACGTTCTGAACAACCTGTTACTGCATTCGGACCTCAAAACCGCATACCTTGGACGCAATGCTTCTAACATCTCCGTGGTAAACTGTCGACCTTGACAAGGTGAACACGAGTTTGGCTTAAACATCTTATAAACAAGCACACAGTCGCTTGCGCCTAAAATCGACGACGTGCGATATGTGATGCTGGACCGTTAAGCCTGATTTAGGATTTTTGTGTAAACCGGGTTCGATTTCAATGGGATTTGACGCCACGATAAACTACGATTTGCGTGCAACTCCCAGAAACACAGTGACTTTGAACAGCAGTTTCACTACAGCGCAGCCGCATGCACTTTGTTTTCAAAGCGGCTATTTTTTGCGTTGACTCGCCTGTTGTTTTAACTTTTAAAGTGAGCATAAGCCTAGAAAAAAAAAATAATAAAAAAAGAGATATTTGAAACATTAATAGGTAAATAAGTCGTTGAATTGATCTTTGCTTTTGACGCCTGCAATGCCGTCGCTCTCTTGTCTTGCCGTCTATAATGTGCACAACTGTTAAGCAAACATGGATAATTTTGCCTCAATTTAGTCAGTGTCGCATCTTCATTGTAACTCCACGAACGCTTTTTTGGTTGCTTTTTTTTCCGCTATGACGCTGAGGGGTCTCTCGGACAAATTTCAGTGGAAGTGGCTGACAAACGGAGAAACAAGGGAATTGGACCGGAAATTCCAGCTACTTATAACTTTTACCACAAGAAGCCTTCAAAAATAAAGAATTTGATACAATTAAGAAAAAGAAGATAGAGCGGATCTGTAGATGTATCGATAGTGTCAGTGTTTGCAATTATGAAGAGCTGTTACTGTTACAGTAACTGTGAAAATGGTCTATAGTTGCAGGATTAAAGGATCCTTGTTGGTCTGTTTCGCATTTGCTTTTTGTCACGTGTTGACATTTCTTCGTTATATCGGGGTATATAGTATGTTGGGGCTTCTGGATTGTGTTCGGTTTAACAAGGATTTCGTTATATCGGGGTTCTGTTCCATAGATCTTATTGTAACTTTGGCCGGGATGAAGAATATCGTTCGTTATACTGAGCTTGAGGACTTCGTTATATGGAGGTTCGTTAAATCTAGGTATTACTGTAACACTTTCCCCGACACGCAATTAATGATTTTCGTGTTACCCATGTCGCTACGGCTAAAGCTCTTGGAGTGACCATCTATGATAATGTCGATTGGGGTAGCCACATGGAGAAAATAATAAAGAAAGTATCCTCTGGCATCTGTGTCATTCAGCGAGTAAGGCACCTTGTTCCCCAAGCGACCTTACAACTAAATTTACCAAGCTCCTATTCATCCTCACTTCACTTATTGCAATACTGTTTGGGAAACTGTGGGATAACCTTAACGAACAAACTTCAAAAACTACAAAATAGAGCAGCCCGTGCGCCAGCATGAAATTGAAAAAGCCTCGATGGTTTATATGTCTTTACACGGGTTGGCTCCAGAATATTTATGTTCTAGGTTTGCAATACAAGAAACTGTATATAACCTTAGAGAATCTGAGAATAAGCTTTGCATCCTGTTTTAGTGATCCATACTTTAGTAACAGATATCTTCTCTTTAGAATACAATTCCTGGTAGAGACAATTTCTTAAGATTCCGAGTTATAATTCCGCCAGTACACAAGATGTCATTCCGAAAACGTCTCACCACTCTCCACATATCTCCCGTCACATGTCAATCAAACTAAATCGCACGTGTACACTAGTTTCCAGTTTTCAACACACTTCCCCCTGATTGACGTCGGAAGTCAATCAAGAAAGTTTAAATAAATCAGACTGATTTAACGCAAAACCTAACTTAGCTCTTTAGCTTCAGTGTTAAACGCTCAAGATATGGTCAGACAGTTCATGGAGCAGTGATCACTGTAGGGATGTCTTCATCTCTGACCATCTGAATGCTCATTCCACTGTCACGCACATTGATTTCAAGAGGATAAAGCTTCTAAATTGGACGTTTTAAGCGAGTCTTGCGGAGAGAATTATCTACTGTCACCACTTCTGCTGCGCGCAAAATGTTGTCTTGTCCCTGTAACAGTTTCTCTACTTTCCCCATTCTCCACGTACACTGTTGTCTGGGTGTCTTGTCAGCATAGATATGCACAACGTCTCCTACTTGAATTGTTCTTCTTGGTTCACCTCCCTTGAGTTTCTGGTACTCGCGGACCCCTTTAAGATATTCTTTCTTCCATCGATTTCTGAAATGCGTGAGAAGACCGTCTATATATCTCTCTCGTCTGGGCAAAGTGTTTACAGGTACTGTGATGGCAGGAGATTGATCTAGAACTACTCGACGACCAATTACAAGAAGAGAAGGCGTAAGCGGAGTTTCTGTTAGCTTATCGTAGACATAGGTTAAGGGCCTAGAATTCAAAACGCCTTCAGTTTCGATCAACACAGAATCTAACTCTTCATAACTCAACTTCGCATTTCCGAACCCTTTCTTGAGGCACCTTTTCACCAGTTTCACACAGATTTCGAAGAATCCGCCCCACCATCTGGCTGTGAGTACATTGAATTTCCAGTCAATTTTCCTATCAAGAGCAAACTTCTTAACCTTTGCATTTCGGAAAGTTCTCCCGTTGTCTGAAATGAACAGGGTCGGTAGTCCTCTTCTACGGAAGAATCGCTTCCTCTTAAGAACGAATTGGCGAAGAGGTCTGGCGTAAGTTCAAGGTGCAAAGCTCTTGTACTAGCACATGTAAACAGAGCAATGTAACACTTGTGCATTTTTACCTTGGATAAGTAAACATTCTTCACGTACAAGGGTCCGGCAAACTCAACACTTAATTTAGAGAAAGCCATTTCCTCTGAAACTCGAATGCAGGTAGTGGTGGAGTAGGTGGTGAGCTGTAGGCTCTTCCTTGTAATTTCTTGCGCGTGACACTCTTGGAAAGTACATCTTAAATTAACAGCTTGTCTTCCTTTGATTATCCAGAATTGTGATTGAATTTCAGTAAGATTTTCTCCAACACCATTGTGATTCACGTTTTCGTGGGACTGCATGATCACAAGCTTAGTTAAATGTTGCTTTCTAGACAACAGAATGGGATGTTGTTGAGTACGGAAGTGAAGAGTTCTGGATTCGAATCTTCCCTTGCATCGCAGAAGTCCATTGGCATCCTTAAAGATTCCTAACTGGCCCCAAGTCGAACTTGATTTCTCCTTTTCTTCAAATTTGGCTTGAATGTCTTTGTACCAGAGATTTGCAACAATATTCTCATCCTCCATACTGATGTCAGTTGTTTCTATCTTCCTCTTGAGCCTCTAGATGAATTTCAGCACAAGAGCAGTTACTCTAACAAGTTTACTGAGACTACTAAATCTTTCTGGACAGATGACTCAGGGCTGTCACTAAGGGCCGGGGGCCGGGGATTATCCCCGGCTGCTACAAGTCTGAAGAATAAGAACTTGAACCAAAGTCACTTGAAATGATCCTGCGTCGTGCAAATGTTTACTTTCATCTCGTTGACTCCTTTTGGGAGGGAATTCATGTCGTAACTTCGGAAGAGAATCCAACTGTCTGGGCTTTTCCTTTTCTTGATGGTGGGGTGATATGTTTTGACATCAAATATTTCAGCAATTGTCTTCAGGCGCTCGATTTTCTAGATTACACTCGTTTGTTGATCTCTTAAGGGTGTTTATTGACCCTCTTTCGCAAGAAAAATATGTGCAGTGATGATTTGAAATAGTATGTTTGGCGTAGTTTTTAAGCAACTAGGAAGTTGAAGATTTGTTTAAAATTTTATTTTAGCAGGTGTTTGTCAATTTCCATGTAAATCTCTGTAAAAGCGAAGGATTTTCCATACATTCCTATTCCAGAATAAGGCCGATCGAACGCGTCCTTACATACGTACAATACGTATGGAAAACCATTTTACCACACGGAAATGAAAAATTTTCGTCTGAGAACCCCCGTTCTAAAAACATACAGGAAAATAGCGAATATCTAAAACAAATTTTAAGGTTAATTTAAAATCAAAACAATTGCTTCCCAAGTACTTACAGCGGTTACCAGTTACACACGCCCCTCAACGACCTCTTTTTTTTTCATTTTTCGAAACTGAATATGGTTAGACGTCAATAAATCAATTTATTTTTGAAAAATGAAAACAAAATCGTTGAGGGGCGCGTATGACTGGTAACCACTGTAAGCTCCGATAACGCTTTCGCCTCAAGTTCACAAGAATTCACTGTTCATGATCACAAATTCTTCTTATTATTTCTTTTTGGCAGTCGATTGGAAATTATACAGCCCATGTCAGTTGTCGTTGGTTACATAGAAGAGACTGGTCTTGTCTTAAATAGTGGTGATGCACGCGGATCTTCGTGGAAACCATGCAAAAAGAAATTATCCCTCATACTGATTCAATTTCATTAAAGAAGCCAACTATAAGAAGAAGATTGTTGGATATGAACGCAATTCTTTTAAAACAATACTGTCAACGACATCTCAGTCGTGCTGACAATTGACTTCATTATGGTAATTTGACCAAGGTCAAAACTGAGTTATATATACAGGATGCATATCTTTTTCCTAAAACATGGACTAAATTTAAACTTTTCTTTGCATGCACGCTAGCTCTTCTGCGCTGTTAAGGGTGTTTGACCTGACTAGAAGCCACTACAAGGCTTTTTACTTTCCCTTTTCTTTCGCCCGAGTTAGTTAAGGGACCTATCACAATAGTACGGTACAAATTCAGAGAACGATTAAATTGACCTATGCTAATAAAAAAACCATTGGAACTTCATTTCAGCTGCTGACTCAAAGCAGAACAGCCTAAAGAAACTCCTTTTTCCCTGTTGTAAAGTGTGACTATTCCAACTAGAAAAGTGACGAATCATACGCATATACGAGTGCAGCCAGAGAGGGTCTAGTTGGATTCACGGTCAACACATGGGAATGGAAAATGATCTCTCTTAACACAAATACACTGGGTCTCGATATTCCAGACGCCTCACTCTATACTAGGCGCAATAAGTGTCACAACTTTCTTGATAAGAAAAAATCAAATAAATTCGATCAGTTTCGAAAGAGAAAATGCTGTGAAAAGTGCTGTTGGATTACTACCTCCTTCTGCCTTGCAGGCAATGGATCATTGGTATAGGCACCTAGGCTCGTGACTGCGAAGACCGATTCTGGAGCTGCAAGACCTGTAGCAGTTTGAACACTGCATAATAAATTATCGCGTTCGACGAGTGGAAGCCTCCTTCCTCTGTCTTTCCTCCACCCAGATCCTCATTCCCTCAACCTCTGCCGGTTTGCAACTTGTCTTTACCGCTACCCTCGACTCAATACGGTCGCCATTCCGAGTTACCGACACTGATTTGGCTGCCTTCACGTCTCATTTGCAGACGTCTTTGTAGCCAAGAAGCGGCCGCCCTGTCGATCGTTTGCCTTGAGCCAACTTTTCATAGAGTAGGTCTTTTGGAGGGCGCTCGGGGCCCAATGGCCATGGCCTAGCCAACGGCTTAGCATGGGTCCCCATTGCCAGTCACACACTCACTCACTCGCTTGGTCGCCCGAAGGCGGGCAACCACTAGTTCATTCCACAGCCTCTTATTGGCCATCAGTGAGGCAATCTTACTTGCTTCGAATGCCCCTGTATCCCTCTTATGAGTGTCAATATAGCTGGTTCTCGGTCTTCCTCTCCCGCGATGACCCTTTGTGGGCTCCCAAAGGACTAATTTCTGGGTGCTTAGCTCTGGATGGCGATAACAGTGCCCCACTAGTTGTAGTCTACGGGAGACGATTTTGCTGCTGGTAGTTCTCCGTACCCATAAAGTAAGATTGATTCGATGGTGGCTGTGAAGAATCTGATTTTCAAATCTTTACTCGTATTGGACTTCCATATCTTGGTCATACCATTCAAAGCTCTCCAAGCCTGCGCTTTTCTTACTGCCGTTGCCAGTACCTCAGTCATTTTGATTCCAAAGTCCTGGCAGGCAGTCGCGAAGCGGTCTATGATTGCTTGTTGTTTGCTCCCTGTGTAACTGACAAAGGCGGCGTCACCGGCAAAGAGCACCTCCCTAAACAGCACTGCCTTCACTATGGTCTTAGCGCGGAGACGAGTCAAGTTCAGTAGCTTTCCGTGGTGGAGTGTACGGTGGAAGAGGCCGCCCTCACTGCAGAACTGGAAGGCCTGTTGGAGGAGGACCGAAACAAAAATACTAAACAAGGTGGGTGCCCACACGCAGCCTTGCGTCTCTCCACTGCGAATTTTGAACGGGCGAAATCAAGAGTCCTCTTGGCGAAATATTATAACTAAAAACATACATACACTCACACAAACGAGATGCTTTATCAACTTTATTTATCGTCGAATTTAGGAGTACCTTACTAAGCGAATGTCTCCATCGTTGACTTTATTGCTTTCTGTGGTAATCTTAGCCATTCTACCACTTTCACTGTGTCCCGGATTCCGGATTTTAGGCAAACCCTTGGAAAAGTAAGTTTTGCCGTGAGAGAGAGTACGTTTTGCCGTGAGGAAGTCAGTTTTGCCGTGGCGGCTGTGGGCCACCGTAAAAAACAAACCAACTAACCAACTCTTTTTCATCTTTTAAAGAGAGGCGACTTTAAAATCCCTGTGAGACTGACTGAAAACACGTAATATTCAAGAACGTCGTCTTTCGAAAGCGCGCGATTTTACGAAGTGTTTGTTTCATTTGGTTTCTCTTGTTTTTGGTTCCGCGTAAAAATGTCATTCAAAAAACGAAAGCAGAGGTGGACAAACAAAGAAAACTGTATTTCGTTTTCTCTTCTAGCTCCGCTTTAAGGTAAGATTATGTTTAACTGAACAAACAACCGTCTGGGCTTCAGCATTTCTCTTTTGAATAGACCACTGAGATCAGGCCTGAACGAATTTGCAGAAGATGCGCGTGGCTTTTAGTAGTTGTCGCACATGGACTTTCCGTTGTTGCACTTGAAACAATTTCCAGAAAAAACAGTCGGCGATCAGTTAACTGCAAACTTACAGCAACATTAATTTGGTCTTCCTCTCGCTCGTTTACTTGTCCACAAATAAGGTCTTACACATCAGGCGTACATCGTTGCATACGTCCCAGTTATTGCTATGCCCGACAGAAATTTGGTTCGTCCATAAGTGCAGATAGCTTCATTGCGTCTATTTCTCAAAGCAACGCTGTTGGGTCAAGAAAAAACGAACCAGTGTGACGTTCCCGACACGTTCTTGACGCCATTTTTTTTTTCTCGTGGTCACAAGCCTCTTTCACTCGTTCCCAGTCTTCCTCAACTTCTCTTTTTTTGTCACGCCAATATTAGCGAGTCACGCGGGCTGTTTTATGTTTGCGTGGGCGTAATTTTTTTGCGATTCCCAAAATAAACAGCATGCATATGTCTTACATGTACGAAAGATGCAAAATGTTTGTTTTATTTGACCTATACTGAAACAGATCACTGAATGTTATTTTGAAAAAGTTTGAAAATGCTTGGCTTTCACTAAAATCAGATGATGCAAGTAAAGGAAAGTAGCTTTCAAAAGGACTTTCAAAGTTAAGAAGAAAAAGGATTAAAAGTGTAATATAGGTTTGTTTCAGTGCGACACCCAACAAATAATTGTAATTTCAACATTATGAGAAACGAAATTAAGGAACCATGATGAGGATTTGGCGGCAAAGCGACCTTGTGCGAGTCATTGTCAACCTTCTAGTGCAGCTCGGGATACGTCAAAAACAGCTGATAAAGGAGACTATGAAGAAGGATGCTATGATGGGTGTACTTTCTCTGATCATGCTATAAAATGTGCAAACAATCTGTTTCATTCCAAGTACCATCAACGGGATTTCTGTAAGGAAGGGGATTGCTCTAGTGCGAGCAACAATGAAGCAGAACAACTTTCAAAGCAAAGCTACAAATTTCAGCACAGCTGGTTGCAGAAAAGATCCCTCCCATTCTGTGTTACTACTGAGATATGGTGGCCTGTGCATAAGGAAGGCGAAGGCCTTTATTGCTTGCTGTGCAAAAAACATGACACATTTAACCCCCAAAACAAGTCTAAAATTTTTAACAAGGAACCCTGCTAGCGATTTAGCCCTGAAGCTCTGGCAGACCACCTCCAAACTACATAGCACAAAAACGAGATGTTGCAGAGGGTGTCCTGCTTCCAGAAAACGATAGCTGAGCGTGAAAGAGTTGCAGAAGATGTTCTTGTTGAGGTGTTTACCTCTGGGTATTGGCTGATGAAAGAGGAGTTACCAAATGACAAAATAAAATCACTTCTTCAACTGCTTGGACAAGTAGGAATGAGTGATATGAAGCATTTCCTGCACAGATCACAAAGTGCTTTGAGAGAAATATTCCTAACACTGGGAAAAACTGTCCAGGACACCTTTCTCAGTAAGCTCAAACAAGCAGCGCACTTTGGTCTTTTAGTTGATGACTTAACAGATATCTCTGTTACGGAACAATTGATATCTTTTGCACAGTTCTATAACCCATCCCCACAGAGCATTTGAGACTGGTTTCTTGTCTATTAACAACCTTCTGGAAGATTCAACATCGGCAGATGCAAGTACCATCACTAACTGCGTTATCGAAACCATGGATAAGTTCAGTTTAGCTTCCAGAAAGTTGTCATCATTTGTTTCCGATGGAGCAGCTGTTATGACTGGCTCGAGGTCAGGTGTTGCCACTAAGTTGAAAGGGTTGAACCCTCGACTCATAAACTCTTATTGTAATTGCCATAAATTAGCACTAGCTTGCACCGACACCTTGTCAAGTGTGTCTTACATAAATAGTGTCCTAAAATGGTTGTCCCAATTGTGGCACATGTTTCAAAATTCGCCAAAAATATGGCTGTGTAGCTGAAATGAAGGCACTAACATAGTCAACTGAGAAAGCTTGCAGTCAAGTTTCAAGGTGTCTGAAGAAGGCATGTACCACCAGATGGCTTTCATTTGATCCATCAGTTAAGGCAGTGTATGCAGATTATTTTGCCCTAATTCATACCTTAAACAATTCAAAAGACGGTGATGCAACCTCTCTGGGTCTGTTTACAAAGGTAAAGGATGTGACGTTCATTGGAACAGTTTACATTCTTTCAGAGGTATTACCACATCTCTCCACCATCAGCAAGGCTTTTCAAATGAGAGCTGTGGATTTTTCCAAATTGCACCAACAATTGAATACACTAAAGGGCAGGCTCGATGACGCAGTAGAAACAAAGTCGCCCATGCATCAATAGGCTCAAAGTAGATCTTCAGGAAGATGGAAGGTTGGGATTGCTAGACATGAATGACTCAGAGCACCAGTATCAAGGTTTAGAGAATCTCGTGTGCAATTATATAGATGCTCTAAAGGCCAACATTGATAAGAGGTTTCAGGAAAGTCTGCCTCTAGTATCTGCTTGGTCAATATTTGACCCGCTGAAAGTTCAAACCAAGGATCATCCTGGCTTTAAGCTCTATGGTAAACGCTAAGTCCAAACAATAGCTGAGCACTTCACAAGTTCCATGCCTGCTAATCAAAGTTTGCATGCTCACATGGAAACAAGATCTTCCAGAAGAATGCAATCCTTCAGAGTCTCCATGTAAAAGTAACCGCTATTGAATGGTGTTTGCAGCGGATTTGCAGTCTCTCTCACTTTTATCCCAAGATCTGTAACGTGGCTGACATAATTCTCTGCATTAGTGTCGAATGCTTGGCCAGAGAGGGGTGCCAGTTGTGTGAAACGTGTGAAAACAAGGTTTAGGTCAACCATAAAAAATGACATGCTGCAATCATTACTGCAAGTTTCCATCAATGGGCCAGCTACTGGAACAGACGATTCCAAGGGACTTATCGAGAGATCAGTGAAGTCTTGGACCACTGACAAGAACAGGAGGAGACTACCAACAAGATCAAGGGAAGAAACAGTTCAACTCCAAAGTGAATCACAGGTGCATGTTGTCGTCGATACTGGAGTGCAAACAGTAGGGCTAGAAGAGAAGGCGGAAGTTCCCTGTGTGAGAGAAAGAAGAAGTTGAAGCTTTTTATAAAGCTTGTAATCTCCCTAATGCTTCTGATGATGTTGATGAATTTGGTGATGATGACTACTTTGAAGACGATGAGTGACTGTTTTATGAGTGACTGACTGTTAAAACTTAAGTTATTGTGTTAAACATAAAATTTTTGTGTGGAAGCATGTATAGAGACAGTCAAAAACGTATTGGTATGTAAAACAGTTTGGTCTTTGTGACTCACTGTTTAGCAAATATGCAAGCATTTTCTCGTGCAAACGAAATACAGATTTTTAACAGGTTAAAATTTATGCCAGCCCAAATTAAGTATTGTTTGTTGGTCACTATGAATTTTTTGTCAGCATATAAGAATCAAAATGACTCTTGAAAACTTGTCAGAGCCTTGGTAGTGGTCACAGTAGTCTGTGGAATTTAATTTACACCACGTAAAAATTTCATTAAAACCCCCATTAAGCTAATGGCTTAATGACATTTTTGTGAAAGGCTAATTTCCTGGTTGTTGGTCTTATCTGCATCTGGGATGGAGATAGCTAGGAAATAGTTAGAATTCCTTGCAGGCTCAAATCATGCAATCAATGCTTTGTGATTCATTTTTGGTTCAGATAGCAACGCATGAACAACGTCAGTCTTTGACTCAATTTTTTTTAGTGATCTTGAAAGTTCTACGCACCGTGTTAAGGCAAGTACACTACTTTATTATTTCCCCTTAGCATGCGTTGCGCTTACGTGTAGTCTTCTCTCTCGATGTGTAGTTATGGCTGAACCTCGGGTTTTGATTTTGGGGCACTCCTTCATCAGGCGTGTGCATGACTTTGTACGTCTGCCTACAAACGCTTTACGGGAGGATTTTGACATCACCACCCCTATGACCCTGCGCTGGCATGGAGTAGGGGGACGAACTGTGGCCAAAGTGATACGCTACGATTTGGAGATAGTCCGACAATTTTCGCCTGACATTATTATTCTCCAGTTGGGTACGAACGATATCAGTGATTGTTCAATCCGTTCTGCTCTAACCGTTGGTTCACAGTTAGAAGACCTAACAAAGCTATTACATGAACAATTTGGGGTAACCGTGGTTTGCGTGTGCCAAACTATACTAAGAGAGAACGCGCACTTAAACGTACGCATTCGCACGTTGACGGATTATTTACGCGTTGTCCTACAGCCCCTTCCATTTGCAATTTACTGGAGACACAGGGGATTTTGGAGGACAACACCGTCAATCTTATTGCACGATGGAGTTCATCTGAACCAAACGTGGACATTTTAAACTTTATCGAAGTTTGAGGGGGGCTTTGATCCAATCACTTGTAGTTTTTAATGATGTACATTGTTAGAGTCTTAGATCTGTACTGTAGCTCATTATTTCCTCTTTATTGGACATACCGCCAAGTTAAATATTGTTTTGCGTTGGTACTTGGTAGTGTAATTCGCCATTGTACTCACAACGTATTGTTTGTCCTTGATCCTTGTTTGGCCGGTCACGGTTGATTTTATGTGCTTTGTCCCCAAATGAGTAGGCCGCCTGTGTTGCGTGCCATAGCACTCGGAGTCTCAAGCTATTTGTATGTATTTGAGGATAAGAGCGTACGATCTAATGACAATTCTTAATTTTAATACCTCATTTATTTGACCTGTGGCAGTTATTCCGATACAACTACCGATTAAGCGTTACACGAGAACATTAAGACGTTTGGATCAATTAACACTCTCTCTTCTTTACGAGTATGCCTCCACGAAGTAAGCGTCCGAGACGTTCTGGCCCTTCTGCCTCTACTGTAAACAGCATGGCAACCAGTACCGCTAGCACGTCGAGCAGCTTGTCAAATAGTACCTCTGATCAACAAGACGGCACGATGCAAGTAAATGTTGCAGCGCTGTCCAGTGCCCTTTCTCTGGCTGTCCAAAAGGCCGTCCAGGACGCGCTACGACCACCACCGTCAGTAACAACGTCAACTAACGCAGCATTAACGTCGACCGTACTGTCCGATCTCGTGCCTACTCCCGCCTCGATAGTCCAGAATTCCGTTGTGCAAGCGACGCAAGCTATTGCCCGGACTTCTGGAGGTAATATTGTATCACCTAACGTGCACAGTATGCCCACCACACCCCTTTTCTCAAGCGTCACCATCCCACTTGGAAGTGCAGTTAGCGACAAAATAAACTCAAAAATTTGGGCTAACGAATTTGTACCCCTTGGAGCACTGCTCCAAACCGCGGTTCAACAAGAGCGTTTTACTGTTGGGCTTTCGGCTACAGGCAATGGCAATAAGCCGCAGATTACATTAGAGCCAGCTAGCGCCCCACGTAAATTGAATAGTATTCAGCAGTGGGTCACGGCGTTGCACACGTTTATGGCCATTTATTGCCAGAAGTTCGCGGGGGACACGTTTTGTTTGCCATTGCAAACAAAAACGAGAACTCGGCTTACTATGATGAGCAATTTAGATATTTGCGTCAGTCCGCCCCCGATAGGTACCCTTGGGAGGAAGTCCAGTGGGAGTTATGGCTCGAGGCCACTTCACTTAACTTGCCTTTTCGTCCCTAGAGAGGTAACCTTCCTGCCGGGCGAGTCGGAAAATCGCGACAAATCCCTCTCGTTAAAGGAACATGCTTTAACTTTAACATGAGGAGCTTAACTTGGGTCAGGAATGTGGGTCCCCGCTGTTTAGGTAAAAAAAAAATACCAAAATCTCAGTGGGAGTTGTAACAAAACTCACACTAAAAAGGCAGGGCGAGAGACAAAGGGAGAGAGAGGTGTTAATCTCGACACATTTGTTGGGCCGACTTCGTCATAAAGTTTTAATGACGACAAATAACTCACATTACTTTAAATTTATTTTGAGTGATTGGTCAAAATAGTCCAGAGGCACAGTAAATCAATCTGAAATATTTTCTAAAACACGGTTTAAAACGGCCAGCATCGTGCAATTAAAAAATGGAAAATTATTTCTTTATTCTCTTTATTTCAAATTAATTTAAACACAAGCAAATTATATCTTAAGTTTCAGGCTACCGAGACGCAACTTGTTTTGCCCGGCATACACTTTTCTCAACAGCAACGGTGAATTGGTTCTTTTCTGATTTTAAAGCAAACCATTTTTAAGTTTTATACTTATGGAACTCGATAACTGAGGAACTGGGAAATTTAGAATGCCCAATTGTAGCTGTGTAAAATTTCATTCCGGGCTAATTTATTTCCCAGCATGTCACAGGGAGGAACATTCAATATTAATCACAGACTTATCAATTTCCTAGCTGCTATCATGATATCCTGATATCATGAATTTGGACCTACAGCTGTAACAGCAATTATTTTACCTCAACGTTTGAGCGTGAGCCTGTACACCGGGAAGGCTTCCAGCACCGAATTCCCTGACGTCAACATTGTTTACTGCCTCCATAACTCGTTTGAAGACATGAATACAGAAATCCATGACATTCAATCCCCCCACAGAGGCCAGGTCGCAGGTCACAGGTTGCAGGTCATTGTTTCACCAATAGAAAAAGTATCCTAAACATTCTTTAAAGCTAACCTTAGGCCTAATTAGGCCTGAACAAAAGATTTAGGCCTAAGGTTAGCTTTTAAGAATGTTTAGGATACTTTCTGTATTGGTGAAACAATGACTGCAACATGTGACCTGCGACCTGCGATGTGCAGATTAGACCCGCCGAATTTCGGAACGTGATCACCATTTTCCCGCAAAAAATTACCGACTTGAAGGCGACAAATCTCTCTTCGAAAGAGCCGAAAAAACTTTCCTTCGACAAATTGGCCAACATTTTACCCTGGATGCCAGAGGTCTTCTCGCTCACCAGCGGCGAGGAGCGTCTAAGTAGTGCTGGTCGGCGAGAGACGACGGCGACCTGTACCATTTTTCACCGGGTGAGAGAGTTAATCCATAAATCCTATAGAACGAAAAATGGTTCCGTGTCCCTGCATTAACCGCCACTGTCGATACGCGCAAACGAACTGAAATTCATCCCGCCCCTAAATATGGTCATTCAATAAAAAATTAACTGCTTTTTTTCTGCTTAACGTAAGTTCACAGTACAATCTGATCGATCCTGGCACTTTTCTGAATACGAAGCACCTTTTGTGTTATGTTTTTAGCCTTTGTTGATGGATATATACACCGTCAGGAGACGTCCAGCCGAGAATTCCTAAGTCGGCTTAAGCTTCTCATGACGGGAGGTTCTGTTCAGGGTGTTCCTTTACCCACATCTGCTCCCGAAGTAGAGGTAAGCACGCAGCCAAAAATTGTTCAGAGGGAGGGGAGCCACCAACTTCGAGCATTAAACCTAGTGGAACAACAGCGCATAGCGCGTCTACTAGAGAGCAATCCAGTTACCCCCATAAGAATTGACCGTCTCACTTCAGTTCTGCGTGATTACGACTCCTTTTTTAAAAACTTTTTGATACAAGGCTTCTCATGTGAGTTTCATATTCATTACTCTAATTTAAGATCAAGCTTCGAATCTCCAAATTTGCTTAGTGCCCAGGACCAACCAAACATCGTAACGGATAAATTACACAAGGAAATCGAAGCCGGTAGGGTTGCAGGCCCATTTAGCGCCCCGCCGTTTGATAATTTTGTCGTGTCACCGTTAGGAATCGTCCCTAAGAAAGCACCCAATGAGTTCCGACTTATACAACATTTGTCATATCCGCATGAGAATTCGGTAAATTCAGGAATCCCGGTAGACTTTTCTTCGGTACGCTATGCGTCCATTCAAGAAGTAATAGTGTTTGTAAAACGTTTAGGAGTTGGCTGTTATCTCGCTAAAACTGATATCAAATCTGCCTTTAAAATTATTCCGATTCACCCGGAGGACTATCTGGGGATGAAGTGGCGGGGAAATTATTACTTCGATCGCTGCCTCCCAATGGGCTGAATGGGCTGTAGGTCATCGTGCGCCATTTTTGAGCGATTTAGTACGGCACTCGAGTGGGCCGCCAAGCAAATCTTTCAGGCCGACGAGATAATACACGTTTTGGATGACTTTTTGTTAATAGCCAAAGGTAAACAGTCTTGCGAAAATCTACTGTCACGGTTCATTTCACTTTGTAACTACTTAGGCGTTCCCATTGCGCCCGAGAAAACCGTTGGACCCGAGAACGAATTGCCTTTTGTCAGGATTACTCTAGATTCTATTCGCATGGAAGCTCGATTGCCGGAGGAAAAAATCGAGAAATGTCGCGCGATGCTGCTGGATTTTTATAAGCAGCGTAAAGTCACGCTACGCGAACTTCAGTCATTAATTGGCCTCTCAAACTTTACATGTTCAGTGGTTTTGCCGGGTAGAGCCTTCTTACGGAGGCTAATCGATCTTACGAGAGGAATTCGAGGGCCCCATTTTAAAATCCGTTTAAACAAAGACGCCAAAAGTGATTTAATCGTTTGGCTATCGTTCTTGGAGCAATACAATGGTCGCACATTTTTTCTGGATGAAAGAATGTCCGCTTCACGATATGAAATTACTTCAGATGCAGCCGGTTCTAAAGGATGCGGGGCTTTATTTAAAACACATTGGTTTTATGGTAGTTGGCCGAGTCTTGGCAAACACTGAACATCACGGCATTAGAATTGTTTCCTCTCGTAATTGCGTTACATATATGGGGAGATCAATTGGCGGATAAATGTGTAACATTCCTGACCGATAACGCTGCTTTCGTGGACATAATCAATAAGCAGACGTCTAAACATAAGATAGTTATGATTCTTATCAGGGATATGTTGTTAACGACTCTTAAATTCAATATTTTCTTTACCGCTCGTCATCTTCCAGGGAAGCTTAACGAGCGCGCCGACTTTATCTCCCGTTTTCAGATAGGGCGGTTCAAGGCACTATGCCCTGGAATGGACGAATTCCCAACGCCAGTTCCCGAGAACCTTCAGCCCAGGAATTGGTTGCTCAGTTGAACGAACTTCTCAATTGTAGTCTAACATCCGGATCTCAAAAAGCGAATCAGCGTGCGTGGACGGGCTATCGCCAGTTTCATGCTAGGCTCTACAGTGCATGCGAAACCCAACTACTCCCTGTGTAAATTGACGCCTTGGCCTTATTCATTTCGTACCTTAGTTGCAAAAAAATTGCCGTTGCTACTATTCACTCATATGTCTCGGCCATCGGCTATGTTCATCGTCTTAGGGGTATTGGTGACCCAACGAAATCCTTTTTGATACAAAAGCTGTTGACGGCAACTAGCCAAAATAGAGTTTCCGATACCCGACTGCCAATATCGCGTCCATTGCTTCACCTATTAGAAAGTTCGTTGTGTTCGACTAATTCCTCGGCGGCAGAACGGAAGCAATATGCTGCAATGTTTACGACGCCTTTTTATGGTTTCTTTCGCATCGGAGAGCTAGCGGCCAAAAATGTGGATTCGGGCGGGGATGTTCTGCAATATGACGATCTTTGTTTTAAATCATCAAACGGGAGCATAAGTATGGCCAAGTTGACAATACGAAAATTCAAACACAACACAGCGAATAAAGCCTTTGAAATCCTCATCGCAAGAGAAAGTTCTGTGTCAGTTTGCCCAGTACAAACACTACTTGATTACTGTGGCATGAGAGGCGCTGCTTCTGGTCCTCTATTTTGTGAATTCAAAGTGATCTGCGCCCGGTCACCATCAGCTCGTTCAATACTGAATTAAAATGTTGCCTTGTTTTTTGTGGTTTAGACACGAGCCGTTACAAAGGCCAAAGTTTCCGCATTGGAGCCGCAACTCACGCTTCCGAGCAAGGTTTCTCTGATTCCCAAATTCGCAAACTTGGTCGCTGGCAATCTGATGCGTTTAAAACGTACCTGCGTTCATCGATGCGTTCAGGTGCTTTGTCTGCTAATGCCCAAAAAGATTAAAGCTGCTTATTTTGGCGTCCCGGATTTAGTTCAGACAAGGGCTGCTATTTCATGGGCACGCGAATTTATCCTTTCTAAATACTCTAGCATGGTTCAGTCATGGGCTGCTATTCTTGCTAGATTAGGGCTATCAATCATTTGCGTAATGCTTAGTGTTAACTGTACCCAGTATTAAGCCACACGTTGCAAGTCAAAGGTTTGTTCAGACATGGGCTTCGGACTAACTGTCTTGTTCAGGGGGTTGCGAAACTATCCACGCTTAGATCTAAGTTTAAAGTTATGATTTTAGAAAGCATAGGTCTGTTCAGACATATGCTGCAGGCCGCTGCTTTGCTATACGATAGTTCTATTTCTACATGTCGTTCAAGCATGGGCTGCGACGTATTTTTTCATTTATTTGCCAGTAATCGCTTTTCGCGTGATCTGTTTGTTGGCCGGTGGCGTGGCCACAGGTTTGTGGCTTATGGCGAGTTTTTCCCCCACCTTTGATGTTTTAGTCCAGTCAAATGTGCTCGAAAAATGGGATAACCCTGAACTAATTGCAACAAAAGTTTTTCAACGGATAACTAAAGAGAAATTATCCTTCTATAACATACTAAAAGTCCCAGAGAATCGAAGTCCGGGAAAGTGCCTAAAATTGCAATTGATTTCGACCCATTGACAACCAAAAATGTCCAACATGGAAACGAGGCTACAGTAAGGTTTTTGACTAAGTCGCCAGAATTTATTACTTTTTGTGGGAATATCAACCCCAAATCATCAGAAATAAAAGACTAGATACCAATTAAAACAGGTGTATTAGTTTATTTCAATTCATTCTCGATCGTGTAATTTTGCACAATCCTGCAAATACATATACATAGATAAAAAGAAATTGATACTGCATTCTTTGAAAAAAAACTTTTTGTTTTCATTTACTTTAAGAATTACTTTCAAATATAACTTAATGTCAATTCAAATAATAACTGTAACACTTAAGTATTCAAAAATTTACAATTTAGCGAAGGGAAAAACCCTAGTTTATCAAGATTCAATTAGTGCGTGAATTTGTCTATTTGTGTACCGCCACCCAAGAGTGCGTGTTGGTTCGTCTCGCCAGTGTCTGGATTGGATTTTGCCGTAAGGTCAGCGTACATTCCTCCTGTTCTATTGGAAAACAATTCTTTTGATTCAGTTGATAGATGCTAGTAGCTTCTAAAGTTATATCAAGGTAAGCTTAATGCTGATTCAATTTTAAGAGAATCTTTAAACAATCAGGGCTGATCACCTACATATGAGGAATTGCCGTGAAATTAGATTCTGTTTCATGATCAGCCCTTCGAGGCGTGTGAAAGAAATCTCCCCCTAGATATCGCAGAATTCATTCTTTCTAGTTTAATAGAAATCCAATGCTCATATCTAACTACTGCTTCGAAGTAGAAGAGTTTCTTTTTGAAAGCCTATTGTGCTGGCACGATCTTTGCTGACGCTGCTCAAATACACTGTGAAATATGCTAATCAAATTTGCTTCGTAGCATAGTGAGAAAGATAAAATTGTTATAACAATTTGACTATAATTTAAGGTTTTTTTTCTTTTCATTTCTATATTGCTTAGGTCGTTATTTGGAGTTTTACTCCTTCAATGTGTTCTTATGGATGGAGCGCCTCTAGTTTGCGCAATTTGCGGAGTTGCAGGCTCAGCGCACGAATTTTCCACAATTGGAACAAAGGGAAGTGAGGGTATAAATCGCGCCAGCGGCCTCAGAAATGATTCAATTAGAATTAGTGTTGCTCCTGGACAGCATGTGCACCCTAATTGTCGTCGAGATTACTGCTACCCCACCAATATATCCAAGGATAACAGAAGCCGCGAAAATGCGGGTTCTCAATCTGCAACTATTCAACGCAAAAGAAGTGCAGACCAGACATTCGATCACAAAAGCGATTGTTATTTTTGCGGCAATAAAGTAGATGCTAAATCTGTAGACGTATGTAGAGTGATGACTCTAGAGACTCAAGAAACCGTTTTGAATAAGTGCAACGCAAGGCGTGACACATGGGCAGAGGTAGTAAAAGCAAGAATTTTACACGTACATGATCTCCCTGCCGCTGAAGCAGTCTATCATAAGATATGCAATTCCAATTTTCGTACAGATAAACAGGTTCCTGCGTCTTATGCTACGACCCAGCTTGAAAATGAGAAAGGAAAACGAGGTCGTCCCCAGAATGAGGAGCAAAACAAAGCCTTTTACATGGTCACAGAATATCTGCTGAAACAGTCTGATGAGCAAATCACAGTGCAAGATCTGGTAGCTAAGATGAACGAGTACTCAGGGGATTCCGACTGCACAGCTTATAGCCAGACTTACATGAAAGCCTGCCTCCAGAAGCATTTTGGAGAGGAATTGGTTATCACATTCAGTGATGGAAAACCCAATGTTGTAACATTTAGGAAGACTGCTGCGGCGATTCTTAATGAGTTTCACGAGATGGAAAAAGACGCGCATGATGTCGAAACAGAAAAGATGAATATAATCCGAACAGCTGCTGCGCTGATCAAGAGTGAAATCAAACTGGTTGAGACCACGTTTAAAGAAGTATATGAAATTTACAGTGGTTACGTCTTGCAAAAGTATGGAAGAGCAACAACTATCGTGTTTGACGGGTACGACGTAGTCTCTACGAAATCTGTGACGCAAGAAAGAAGAACTGCGGGAAAAGTTGGCGCCACTGTCTCCTTCACAGATGATATGAAGATACCCATGAAAAAGGACATTTTTTTTGCAAACAAGAAAAATAAGCAAGCATTTGTCATTCAGTTGGCCTCCTTCTTGCAGAAACAAGGCTTTGAGACCCTCAACGCAGATGGAGACGCGGACGTTCTCATTGTTAAGACCGCAGTTGAATCAGCCAACACGGAAGATACAATTCTGGTAGGGGATGACACTGACCTCCTAATACTTCTGGCTCACTACGTGCGGATGGACGCACATCGCCTTTACATGAGACCAGAACCCAAGGCAAGTTCCAAAAAAAGACGAGTCTGGTACATTAATGAAATCAAAAAAGACCTCGGAGAAGACGTATGCCGGCATCTTTTTTTTATCCACGCCCTACTTGGATGCGACACCACATCCAGCACATACGGAATAGGAAAGGGCGCATCACTGAAGAAGTTTGTGAACTCAGAGCACTTCCGTCAGCAAGCACTGGTATTCGACAACCTGGCATCGACTGTAGATGAAGTGAAAACTGCAGGTGAAAATGCCTAGTGTGCTTATATGGAGGAAGGCCGGGACAGACACTTGACCAGCTGCGGTACCAGCGCTACTTGGAAAAGCTAGCTTGTAAATCCAAGTCAATACAGCCTAAGAGTTTACCACCTACTTCTTCAGCTGTGAAGTACCACAGTCTGCGAGTCTACCTTCAAATAAGAGAATGGAAAGATAGCACAGAGGGCATAAATTACGCAGAATGGGATGGAGGTCAGCAGCGGAACAACTGACACCAATCATGACAGATCTCGCACCCGCACCACAGTCTCTTCTCCAGATAATGAGATGTAATTGTTCACAAGACTGAAGCACCCGCCCTTGCTCCTGTCGCAAAAATGATCTACCGTGTAATCCTGCTTGTGGTCAGTGCAAAAGGTTCCCTTGTACCAACGCACCCGAGCAAATCCCTGACGATGAAGATTCTGATTCCGACTCTGGTTGAACAAATTAGCTCTAAAAGGCGGTTAAAGCGGAGTACAAAGTAAGATACCTCTCACCTGCTTTGTTATCGGGTGGCAGTAATTGGTCTGTATAAGATTTGAAATTATAGACTTTTGTTAGGAGCCCATGGGACCAATGTCAAACGTTCCATTGACGGGACTTTCTTTTCTGCACCAACAAAGCAGAATGTTTAGATTAACAGATATAGTGACCTCTATAACTGTTTACAAGCTGAAGATTGATTGCGGGATCGACTTTAGAGGAAAAGGCGTTCTAGTCGTACCATGCAATGTAGCTGGATTATGATCTGGTTTAAATTGATAAATAGAGCGTAAACAATGTGACAATTCTTATCCAGTTGTACGAATAGCGCGATTTTAACTTAAACAACAATCCGGCGGCTTACCCGGCCCAAAATTGTTACTGTACTGAGACAATAAAATAGTAGCCGTTATATAAATTGGGCACCCTGTGGTTTTTTCATATAAGCTTTGTATGGGAATTTTCTTTTCCGTTTTTCGGGGCCTTCCCGAACTCCGATTCTTTGGGACTTTTGATATGTTGTTAAGGACATCCGAATGAGCCATAATCCGTTGAAAAACCTTTTGTTGCAATTTGTTGAGGGTCCGACCCCAATTTGACTGGACTATTTGAGAGCTAACAAGTTACAGTTTCTGTATATTCAATGCTTATCATTTATTAAACCGTCACGCTGGTGGCATATTTACTCCAAATCCTAGTAGTTGTCCTCTCTCTGCACATCAAACTAGGCGCCAATAAACAGATCACGCAATTAGCTCTGTACTCGATGATTAGCCCTGAACAAAAAAACACGGTACTGCTATGGGCACCAAAATGGCTCCTTCATTTGCCAACCTTTTTCTTGCCAAATTCGAACAGGACGCGCTCACTAACGCACTGTATCTACCTCATACATGGCTCAGATTTCTGGACGATATTTTCGTTATTTGGACTGAAGGTTCAGATAAACTGAAAGTATTTGTCGATTATCTCAATAACCTTCATCCCACCATTAAATTCACTTGTTCGCATTCCCTCACAAATATTTCATTCCTTGATGTGATGGTCTCACTCAAGGATGGTCTCATAGAAACCGATCTTTACACTAAACCCACTGACAAACATCAATATTTACTCATCTCCTCATGCCACCCCACCCACACTAAACGTTCCATTCCTTTTAGCCTTGCACTTCGCCTTCGACGCATATGCTCCGACAATGACACTTACAAACAACGGTGTAAGGAACTTATGGACTACCTCGTCAACCGAGGTTACGAACTTAATTTCCTTAAAACCCAGATACGACGTGCTTCTGACATTTCCCGGAACGACGCTCTTAAACCCAAACCTAAACAACAGACAGATACTGTTCCGTTCGTCATTACCTATAACCCCGCTTTACCTAACATATCCCGTATAATTCACAAACACTCAAACGTGCTTTATTCATCTGGTCGCTGTAAAAATGTTTTTACTAATCTCCCTTTAGTAGCCTACCGGCGTTGTAAAAACATTAGTGACATTCTAGTTAGAGCTAAATTGCCGGAACCTACTTACACCGACCAATCTGGGTCTCCATCCGGCTCGTTTCGGTGCAATAAAACTAGTTGCACCGCCTGTCCTTTTATTGAGGATGGCCGTAATCAATATACTTTTTATAGTACTGGACAAACCTTCAAAATCAAATCACATATTACTTGTGAAACCCCTAATGTAATTTACATGATTCAGTGCACTAAATGTAATCTTCAGTACATCGGAGAGACCAAACGTCGTCTTAAAGACCGCTTTAATGAACATAGGCGACCTATTATAAGCCCCTTTTGTAGTTATACCCCCACTGCGGTTTCACGACACTTCCTGACCAGTGGTCACGCGGAGGATCACATGATCCTTATACCGCTCGAACAACTACAAACTAGTCGTGACTCCATCAGAAAGGCTCGTGAGGCATTCCTCATACACAGAGGAAAAACACTGGAGCCTGCAGGCCTCAACAGAAGAGATGAAATGTAATTTAGTTTAGCTACCTTTTAATTTTCTTTTGTTTTTTTCATCTTGTTATCATGTATTATTCTCTCTCCTCTTTTTTATGCACTTCCGTTTTTATAACACATCACGTAGCATTTTTATGTCATTTCCGGTAAATATAAAGATCTTGTTACTAGCATTTATCCATTCAATAAACCTGAAGAAGGCTGGTGTTGGCCAGCCGAAATATTGCAAGCAGCAACGCCTATGTTCACGTTGTCTTGACCAACCTTTGCAGGATATTTTCTATTTAAAAAAAAAAACGGTTTAAGGGCCCACTGCCGTATTTTTTAGGGTGCGTTGCTAAGGATGTAATAGTTAACTAATTTGAGAGAATTTGGCATTTTTTTGGTCAGTTTCTAACTTTTGCAAACCAATGACCTTAAATATGACGTCATCAAGCCACGCCCATGGTCACGTGACCAATAAAAGAAAACTCTAAATTTGTCAACTTGCTACACAATTTGGGTATTTAATCAGTGGTTTCATAATTTGTATTCGTTTTTGCATCCAGCCAAGCATAAACGATCCTGAAATATCCATAAAATTTTCAAAAAAGATGATTTGAAAAAATCAATGCTTACCTATATTCTGTATTTGGAGGTGAAACGTGCCATAGGGATAAAAATTAATTCAATTTAAAGACCGACGGAAATTTACGTTTTTTCTCAAACCGGAAGTCAGTTTACGCATGCGCAGTTGATCTGAGAACGAGCGCGAGAAAGGGCGAGGAAAATCTTGGATGGAAACAACAGTTCGTGCGGTGATTTTTGCTTGTGGGTGGGTTTTGTGGTCAGCTCACTATATGATGACATCAGTCACCGGAAGTAACATTTCACTTCCCTAGCAACGCTCGGAAAATCTGTCCATGGGCCCTTAAAAACAATTTTTGTATTTTCCTAAACCCTTAACCTCCACCGTACCCCCCCTCCCCCCCCCCCCCCCCAATCCTTCCTCAGCAGCAGCCCATGGTTTGGAACATGCACTTTAAGTGTAAGATAACTGGTGACAGCAAGCCTAATGGATCATAGAATCGAGCAGTATTGCTCAATAATGTCCGCTTAGTGAAAGTTCCCTCTAAGGCTAGTCTAGAAAAGGTAGCAAGATCAAACTGGAAATTATCTTCCATCCGATCCCATCGAACTCATCTTCGCTCACAGTGTTGTTTGAATTTGACACTGTCCAGTCTTATTCCTCAATGTTAAGCTCGGTCAATGTAGGAGTGGCCTTACAAGACAGCTCCGGTTCCCAAGACAAAGATTCTTCTGCTCTTTTGATCATTTCAGTTAACTCTTCACTGTTCGATGCCCACTTTCTCATATTACAACCTCCTTCTCTGAACCATAAATTCAACTTGTGGTAAAGTTCAAAACACTTCATTACCGAGCTCTCTCCAGATGCAAAGTCATCAACATTCAAAGCTCTTACCACAGCAGCCACAAATTCAGAATTAATGTTCTCATACCTTGCTAAGTGGTTCCTCAATGTTACATTCAAAATAAATGGGGAGCAAACTAGACCAAAAACAAGACGAGTGAATCTCAGTGTGATCACTTCTGGATTCGGGGAGTTGATGTCATCTACCCATAGGAACCTTAACAAGTTTCTCTCTGCTGGATTGACTTCAATGTTGAAGAATGCTTTTTCTAAATCACCAATCAAAGCCACTTTATGGCGGAGAAATCTCAGTAAGACATCGAAGATCAATGGAGTTAAGGCTGGACCTGATAAAAGACAGTCATTCAAACTTGGCTCATTGCGGGATTTAGCAATGGCGTCATAAACCACACGTAGTTTAGTAGTGGTTTTGTCTTCTTTCAATACTTCTTTATGAGGAATGTAATGTACAGTTCCAGGAAGGGTATCTAAATCATGACTCTTGGCAATCAATTCAACAACACCAGCATTTAATTGTTCCTTGCTGACACTGTCATATTGTTGGAGCAATTCTGGCTTGGACCTTAATCTTTGCAATGAAGAAACAAGGCGATTCTGTGCCAACAAGTAATTGTCTGGAATGATCGGATATTCAGTCTTGAATGGAAGAGACACTTCATAACGGGTTCCATTGAACTTCACTTTGGTAACATAGTCTTCAAGAAAATCTCCGTCTATATCCTTTACTCCAAGTGTGTCATAGTCCCAAAACCTACTTAGCTCCTCTTTCAGTAAGAAATCATCTGAAACTAGGTTCTCTTCAATGACTTGACATTCAGTTTTCATATTCATAACATGGGACACGTTAACAGTTGATAACTGTGTATTCGCACTTGTCGCATTCACAGGACCACTCAGTACATATCCTAATCCTGTGTGAATTGCCGCTGGTCCATGGAGCTCCTCCCTTTCCACGTGATTCTAAACCACAGACCAGTAATGATCTGCTTCAATCATGATATCAATTTCTAGATCCTCATCACCTCGTGAGTGATCAGCCATAGGTAAGCCTTGCAGATGTGGGTAACACTGCTGTGCAATTTCAATGGTCTGGTTTGTGATGGGACCACACATCAACTCAACTTCATAGGCATTAATGAACACTGTCAAATTGTCTTGACATTCCAATGCAAACTGAACGATGCTACATTGTTTAATGAGGGTTCATTGTTTCCAAAAGTTTGTATTAGAACTGTATTGCTTCCAATTGGTGGTAAGTTCAATTTTTTCCTTAACCGTGCGCTTATATAAGACTTTTAGGAACATAAACCCAAAATGATTCTCACGTTGCAAGAGTTTCCTCCATGAGGACGTCTGACGTTAGCTCTGGCCGTTTGTAACAAGATCCACCTGTTATTAACGTCTTGAGTAAAATACAAACTTGTACTCACAGTTTGTTCTCGATTGCCGTCTCTAGCCCTTCTGGTCATGATTGGATACTCTGGATAGTGTTGAACACTGCACAAAGCCACGTGATGTTTCCCACTACAACGATGACACCTTGTTTGACAATCTCGACTCACATGACCGCTCCTCAGACAACCAAAACATTTTTCCATTTGACGTAGACTTTTCTTTCTGGATTCTGGATCAGTAACAACAGCACATTTTGATAGTTGGATGAGGTCCATTGCAGAGAGTGCACCATTTATCCTTAGATAGCGGTGGTCTTTCGTTGCTTGCAAACAGGGTTGACGGTGTGGGGGGTCTCTTGTTTTGACCTGTGCAAATTCCAAAACCAAACTCTCGTTTTTCTTTGCTCGGTTACCATTCCCAAAGCACATCTTTCTCGAATTTGCAATTCTTCTGCGAAAGACTTGATGATTGTATCAAGGTCCCAATCTTCAAATGTGCCGCGACTCAGGATGAGGCGTAACTTTTGTGGGAACTTTACCATAATTACAGATGTCAAAAATGTTTCATAAGTCTGAGTCGAAATACCAATTCCTTTGAGACTTCTAACTCCCGTCGCTTACTTTTGAGAGCTACATGAACATTTAGATGTGTTTCGAAATAATGACTTGTTTATTTCCGAAGCGTTTGTCTAGAAGTTGGACCGCATGGTTGTAATTCGAGCTTTGCTAAACCAGAAATTGTCTCGGCTGCAGAACCTTCAAGGAGCGACTTGAGATACTGGAATCTTTCCACGTCGCTTAAGGTGGTGTTTTTGTGAATGGCCGATTCAAACGATTCCCAGAAGGGATGCCAGTTGATTGGGTCGCCTGAAAATTTTCTCAATTCCAGTTTAAGCAACTTTGCGTGGGTCGGAATTGTTGACGCGTTTGATTGCGTTCCCGCCTGAATACTTGAGTTAAAGTTTTGCGAGCCCGATGTCGTTCCTTGTGTCTCCTGACCCTTTCCAGTATTTTCCTCAGCTTCTATTGCTGTTTCTAGGTCGACTATGCAGGCTTGAATAGCGCTGGCGAAGTCACAGCTATTGCTCACGCCTTCTTCTATTTTCGTTTCGTCTACCAAATCGATAATTTCACTGTCCAATATTTTGAGCTCCGACAATTTATCCAGAAGGGTACATCGCAAGGATTTGAGCTTCTTCAAAACGGTAGGATATCTCCTCGGACCATGGATTTCTTCTTCTGCCGTTTATTGGGTTCCGACGACATGTTTACACGAGGTTAATTTCACTTTTTCACTCTTTCAATTCTTCACTCACGGGTCTCTTGCACTAAATATTTTAATGATCCATACTTTAATAACAGATATTTTCCCTTTACGATACAATTCCTGGTAGAGACAAGATCTTAAGATTCCGAGATAAGATTCCGCCAATACACAAGATATAACTCCGCCGAAAAACACGATGTAATTCCGAAAAACGTCTCACCACTCTCCACATGTCTCCCTTCACATGCCAATCAAACTAAATCGCACCTGTTCACTAGTTTCCAGTTTTCAACACATCCCGTCACCACGGACAAATTATTACAAAAATAGCTTTAGTTATAGTGGCGCCATCCTATGGAACAAACTTTCGTGTAATGTGAGGCAAGCAGAGTCCTTTTCGAAATTCAAATGTCTTCTTAAACAAATACTCTAGGAGGGTGACCCGAAAACACTGACACCCGGTCCATGGACTGCCTCACGGACCAGTCCACGGACTACCCTTATGGACCCCCTATACGGACCACCCTAAAACAACATAGAAATGAAAATAAATAAAAAGTAAAGATTTGACTTACCAGTTGTCTGGATAGACCACTCGTGTCACTCGTGTCGGCGAAATCTCAACTGGGACTGGTGGTCAAACATGGCGGTCCACTTTTTCTCCTAAGGAATGAATCTTCCGAAATAGAATCCTCAAAAGGGCCCCCAAGAAACTTTTTAAAGCGTAAAATGACACGTGGAAATCGCCGTCGGCAACGAAGTGAACTGAGTAGCGCGTCAAGCGAGAACTCTTCTCCTGCTGCGAAACGACCCAAAGAAGAAATGTCGGTAGAGCAATGGAATAAAACTCACGATGATATGTAGAAAATGTTACTGGACATCAAGTCAGATCTGAGCAAGATACTTACCGAAAATCTGGCCCTACGTAAAGATGTGGAAGAACTGAAGGCTGCAGTACATTTCAACGATTCGAATATGTCTGCTCTAAAGACAGCAGTCGATCAAATCGCTGCTTCAGTAAAGAAGTACGAGGAGGACTTAGCGCAGCACAAAAGCGCCATCAGTAAACTGGACAAAAGTTTTCACGACCTTGAATTGAATCAAGACTCTTTGGAGCAGTACACTAGAAAATGTAATGTTGAGATTCATGGTTTCCCTGAACAACAGGATGAAAATTTAAAAGATATCATCAGTTCTATTGCGGGTAAATTAAATGTCAATATACGCAGCCAAGATATCGACATTGTGCATCGTCTTTACAGAAAGCCTTCGACTGTAAAGCCAATCATTGTACGTTTCTCATCGTACACCAAGAAACAAGAATTTTATCAAGCTCGCTTCAAGCTACGTGAGGTTGACCTCAGCAGTCTCTTTCCTGGTGAGGCCTCGCATACCTTGTACATTAATGAGAACCTCACATCGACAAGGAAGGAACTCCTAGCAAAGACTCTCAGTTTAAAGAAGGATAAATCCTACCATCGAGTCTGGACCATGGACGGAAAAATTTTTCTACGTTTATCTGAAGGTACTAAGGCCATCAAGATTTACAAAGAGGCCGATTTAGATAAGTTTAGATAACTGATGAATAACCTGCTTTTCACTAGTTTTTTTTTTTTTTTCGCTTCTCCTGTTACTAAGGTGAGTTTTACATAACTTCCTTATTACCGTTTAACTTTCTTCTTAGCGGGGCCCTTAGAGCTTCTATGGAACAGATCTATAATTTCGTTCCATTAGTCATTTCTCTTCCTCCGCCTGCTGAGATCAGTTTTGCCACTCGTTTTTCCAGGTCGATTATGGTCTTTTTAATTACCTTTGTTTTTATTTTTTTCCTTGTGTGTACTTTAGTTTTTTTTATCTCGATCTCGATTTTTTATCTTGTCCCTTTTGTTGTAAGGCTAATCTATTCGCTGTTTTCTCTAACGCCAATTTCTGGCTTATTTTTTGCTTAGCTTTCTCAATATGGCAACTAAATTCTGCACGTAAAGCGAAGCGGCTCTCTGGAAGTTATTTTGGTATCTATGCTAATTTTCTCCAAGTGCTATTAACACTTAGTAGACAAGCGGAACATCAAATGTTATTACCTTTTATTCTTTTTTTTCAGTGACAATGAAATTAAAATAATTTCGCTCAATGTGCGGGGTTTAGGGAATAGCACCAAAAGAAGAGAAGTTTGCAACTGGCTTCGTGCAAAAAAAATGTCGATTTACATGTTACAAGAAGTTCATTGTTCTGCTGAAACATTTGATTTATGGTCGACAGAGTGGGGATACCATAGTCTTTTCTGTAGTTTTCCGAGTAGAAAATCTGGAGTATGTATTCTTTTCAACAATAACTTTGAACTAAAAGTTTTAAAGACTTTTATGGATAATGAAGGCCGGTATATTTTATGCGATATGATGGCAAACGGGAAAAACATCACTCTTGTGAATTTATACGCGCCAAATGATGATAATCCCAATTTTTTTAACACTTTGTTTACACACCTTTTGGATTTTCAATGCGAAGAAATAATTATTGGAGGTGATTTCAACTTGGTTTTGGATATCGAAAAAGACAAAAGTGGAGGGTTAGCAAGAACTCATCTAAACGCTAAAAAAGTCGTAAACGATTTCTGTGAAAAAATGGATCTTGTTGATGCCTGGCAGATTCTAAATCACATGGCGCCAAAAGCACCCTGAAGTACACTGTAGACTTGATTTCTTCTTGGTATCTCAAGGCATCTTGGGTAACGTCACTCGTACTGATATAACACCTGGCTTCCAGACCGATCATTCCATGGTATCTCTAAATATATCCTCCCATACTAACAAAAGAGGTCCTGGCTTTTGGAAATTGAATACATCTCTTTTAAATGAAGAGATTTACGTAAATCTAATAAAGGAAACTATTCGTGAAACTCAAGAGGAATACAAGGATGACGCCTCAGTAAGTCTGACCCTACTATGGGATATGATTAAATTAAAAGTACGCGAAAAATCTCT
>NC_090870.1:38527942-38535442 GCF_036669935.1 Montipora foliosa | reverse complement strand
TTACACCAAGTGGGATTAATTCACATCTCGCAAGTACAAAATCAACCTCATCCGCACTCTCACCTATCGATGCTTCCGAATTGGCTCCTCGCCATCTTTATTACAGGCCGCTATTAAAGATCTGAGAAAGCTCCTGTTGCAAAATGGTTACCCTCAAGGCGTTATCACGTTCAACATTAACGATGTATTGAACAAAAATAAAAACAAATCAAATAACCCTGTTCAAGCTACAGTCAAGATATCTTAATCGTGTTACCCTACTTAGGTCTTCACAGTAACCAAGTCACGAAACGTCTATAACGAAACCAAGTCACGAAACGATATATATATAGTTTTTAAAAATTGTAACGGTCACTTTTGAAAATGTGTGTTGACTAGCATACGAAATGTCAAGTTTTATAAAAATGCGTTGGAATACAATGTTTATCACCGCTGTTTGTGTTATTTTCTTAACGAAGCTACGATGGTCTAAGAACAAGAGTTTATACGATAAAATTTTCAGTTGTTATTTATTTTTAATTCTGTGTTGTTTTAAGGTGGTCCGTATAGGGGGTCCATAAGGGTAGTCCGTTGACCGGTCCGTGAGGCAGTCCGTGGACCATGGTCAGTGTTTTCGGGTCACCCACTTTAGGGTACGGTATTCGTGTAAAGGAGCTTTTTATTTAATATTTTTTATAATGTAGATAGTTTATAAAGGAAAGCAGATTTTTATTTAATATTTTTTATCATGTAGATAGTTTATAATGTTTTCTTTTTTAAATTGTAAATTTTTGACTGATGAATTGACCTTGAATAAATAAAGTCGATCGATCTATCTATTTTTATTTAATAACCCAAGTTATTATCGCATTTTGATTGGTTCTTGCCTATGATCTATTAGAGGACAGACGCACTATTGACGTCACCTTCAGCTTTTATATCTATATTATGCAATTTCTATAGTTATTGTACAAGAGATTATCTCTTGATTGTATTATTGCTAACTAGATAAGCTGAGTTGCAGTACTTTGGAATAAAAAGAAAAATACAACTAATGTTGGGTATTTTGGAACTCTGATACAAATCTGCAAACTATGTATTATATTGACTGTTTCGTTGGCATTTAGCAATAGCTATTACTAGTTTAGATTAATGATAGGCATATGATGGGGCCCCTCTTATAAGCCCGGTGCTTTCTTGGGGTCTCCTCCTCTCCTTGACAGCCTGGAACAGGCTGAGATTGAAATGCTAAACGATTAAAGTAAAAGAAACAAACCACAAAAGAACCATCTGGATTACAAATAGGAAATAATTCTTAACAAGTTTCAAGACGTTTTATAGGGAATGCGTTGTTCATTTTCTCATTTTGTTACCTTTAGCAATGCGCGCGCGTAAACTTGTAATACGCGACTCTAGTCCGTACCATATGTAAGATGTGATGACTTTTTTGAACGACGTTAAAGCGCTCAAAATTTTACTTTCAATGGACCAAAGCGGAACAGAATTCGAACTGTGTGTAAGAAAGGGATCTGTCTCATATGGTCTGGGGCCTTTCTGTGGACGAATTCCAGGACCTACCGATACAAGTTGGGCAAGTTTTGAAAGCTAAAAACTTCAATGTATGCTGCATTTTGTTGGTAGGACTGGGTGGCACGACACTCAATGAATCAATGAAATGAGAATCAGGCGGGGCCCTTCCTTTGTCACGGAATGGCAGAATTACCCAGACTTCTTTTTGGGCATGTACGAGGCAACTTGAGGAGCACGAGACTGGCCCTCATCAAATGGCTGAAGCGGGGCCGGAGGAAAAAGTAAGCAGAAAATCTTTAGCCAGCTCTAAAAAAAAGCCCTGGTGTGTGCTGTTAAGAACTTTTAAACTGACAAGAGAAACCTTTGTCGATGCGGACAGGTTGTGAGGAGGACCAGGACCAGGTTTGAAACGTGGACTGTGGACTAGGTATGACTAGGTCTCTTTACTATTACACTCGCATGAACGTCCAACGCCGAACCCTTCAAATCGTCTTGAACCTCAAGAACGACAACACACAACATTTAAAGACTCTCTGTCGAACGGCATGCTTTGCGCACCACGGGTGGGTTTCGTGGACCACGAAACCTTTGCTGACCGTCGTATGTCTCTATCATGTATTGAATCCATCGCAGTCGGAGGCATATTGTTCGAACCTAATGCTGGATTAGTATTATATTAACAGTGCTATTATTCTTTTTGCCTTGAATGTGTTTATTTTATTGCTAATCGGTAGTCTTGCTGATAATCGTTCTTGATATATCGGTCGCGAATTCGCCATGGGAACGATGAAATACACCAGTGGATAATTGAGCAGATGGACCGTTATGAAGAGACGATGGCAGCATGCATGGAAATATATCCGAATGAAGTCCTCAAAGATCTGAACCACGGATGTCAGTTAGGGATCACTGGACTTCCAGTTTCATTTGCTGAAGTCATTGTTTGTACTGAGTGAGCAACATTTGTTCTCCTCTCTGTTAGAATTTTTTTCTCTTAATTGTTTTTGGAAGTTGTTCAGGAAATATTGATCTTATACCAGACAACCTATGGCTGAAATGATTTTGTCTTCTAAAGCTTATGTCAGGATCAAACGTTCCTGGTATAGACCAGAATGAGCAAGCTGTTTGTGTGCGTGACTCGATTGCAACGGTTAAAACTGATTGACACAAATTGTATTGTATCGAACAAAATAATAGTATTTTTTTCATAATGTTAGAAAAAAACAAACGTCCAGGCCAATTTGCAAGAACCAAGAATCGAAGACAATAAAAGTATTTATGGATATCTGTTTAGTATTTGAATCGCTGTCGCGACTCGGGCCGCGTTTGGTTAGGAAAATCGATTATCTTTGATTATCTTTGAGCAGCGCTTTGCTTTATTCATTGGAAATTAACATTTTTATTCTTCAAGCCAACTTTTCCTCCGTTTGCTTGTAGGAAAGGAAACAAATTGTCGCTTATTTTCTCCCGAGTGGCTACATCTAGCAGAATAAAAACATAAACAAACGCGCGCAAAGCATGCCATTCGACAGAGAGTCTTTAAGGTAAAATACAGTACGTTTATTTTGATGTTAAACTAGACCCTACGTGAGGGTACACTGGGTTTCCCGTGGTACGTGCACCGTTCCAGACAATTGTTTTTCAAGTTGGGGGGTCATTAAGACAATTTAAGCAGTCACCAAGAGGTCATAACGGAGCTCCGCGCGCGCTTTCGGCGCGCGAGGAGCACCATAGTTAAGAAAATATGGTAACCCATCGATGTGAGAAATTCGGTTTTATAGCCACGACACCATGAACGTCCGTACGTACGTCCGTCCGCTCTTTCATGTATGTCCTGCTCTTTTCATGACCAGTACACGTAACCATATCACGGGCTCAAGTTAAGAAACTAAATGTTTTAAGCAAGAGCCGATATAACGTAGATTTGATTTTAGTGGTGTACTATATTTCGGCTGGCCAAACCACAATGAGAGTTTACATTGAATAGGCAAGTTTCGTATTCCCGGCCGTACTGGGGCGGGTGCATTATAGCGAGGCTAATGCGGGCAAAAATTTTTCGCGGCAAAGAAACTAATTGAACTTTCCAGCTTTATGTTGTTGACATTTATCAAAACAGTTAAAAATATCCAAGTTTATGAAAACAGCCGTAATCTTGTCGATAAAATGGAGCCTAATTTCGTCCAAATGAAAGTTCCGGGGTTGAAAAGGTATTTGCAAGTGCGAGGAATTAGTGTTGCGAATAAGCGGCGCGATGAACTTTTGGATTTGTGCAATAAAGCTCATGAACTTGCCATTGAAATCATCGATGAACAAGTGGATCAAAACGATATTTCTGCGAAGTTGATAACGGACGAGGGAACTATTCCCGATCCCTATTCGCTTCATTCGGACTGGACAACAGATTTTTCGCTGTTATCGAATTACACCTGGGGCGACATGTACGCATATTTAATCGTAAAAGAGGGATACGACCACGAAAGTTTGAAAGCTTACAAATCATTGGAAGGATATAGATTACACTGGGACGGACATGTGCAAAGCCTCCAAACCAACAAATCGCTTTTTTGTGGATGCCACCTGATAAAGTTCAGCGTGAAACCGACTGAACGAGAGAGAACTCAGATAGACAATAAGCCAACCTATGATGGCTGGCTACTTATAAAGCAAAGTGGTTCAGTTCACTCAGCTCATTGTCCCTGTATAGGAGGGTAAGTATATTCTTATACTTTTAAATACACAAAGAAGAACAAAAAAAGGAAGGACAGGTTGATCATTTTTATCTTATTATCGGTTCTTTACAGCCCACAATATTGTCATCTGATTACTTTTTTTCTCATAATTCTAGTTCTGGCTCAATACCTAGTAAAAACTGTTGTCCTTTTGTTTTATTAAGACTTTAGTTTGTTATTTGGTTTTCCATTTTTGCTAAAATCCCATTATTGTTGTAAAAAACAATCAGACAAAAAAGGAAATAATCAATGTTCATATTATGAATTAAAATCTATTTCAGTTCTGATGGTGCTTGTAGACATGTGGGGGCTGCTCTCGTAAACCTTGAAGAAACTCTTCGCGAGAACAGTGTAGTTACATGTACTGGGTCAAAGTGTATGTGGAAAAAGAAAAAAAGAACACATGAAGTAGTGACACCTGTCGAAAACATGGATTTTACCAGGGCCACTATTGGAAAAGAAAAGAAAGGTAGATGTAAACCAAAAGCAACCATCTTTGATCCACGGCCAAGTTACATGGCACAAACAAATCCTGCTCTTGAGTTTCGAAGCCTTCTTTTAAAATGTACAGCTAGTGCAGTGGGTTTGCATGTTATGGCTGAGCCACAATTGGAGGAGGCAGTTGAAGATCAAGAGAATCTAGATGTTCATTCTGATACACAGACACCCCAACATGAGCCATACAGCATTGAAAATCTCTCACCATTACCTGAAGGAGCCACTTTGCAACAAATCAAGGATGCTTGTGTAGCTGTTAAAAGAAAAATTAGTTTTTCAGATGATGAAATAGTTATTGTTGAAAAAAAAAACCTGATTACAAAGTAAATGTGCAGATTGGTATCGCTTTAAGAAGGGGCGCATTTCTGCCTCAAAATGCAAAAGAGTTGCCAGTCTCAAACCCACTACTTCCCCAACTAAGGCTTTAAAAGAAGTAATGGGCTACTCAGACATACCACAGACAACTGCTATGAGAGAGGGCCTAGAAAAAGAAGAAGAAATTGCACAAGTTTTCATTTCAGAGATGAGCAAGAAAGGTTTCAGTGGTGTATCCTTGGAGGAGTGTGGGTTTTTCATCAGCAAGTCCCATGGTTATCTTGGAGCAACTCCAGACAGAATCATTCATTTACCCACCCAGAGTGACCCAGGTGTGTTGGAAATGAAATACATTCAAGTTAAGCCAGGACAAACCCTTAAAGACGTGCTTGTTAAGCAATCAATATGCACAGAAAATGAATCCAGTTTAATTCTCAACAAGAATCATAAATATTTCTACCAATTATGTCATCAGATGTTTTCTACCACATACAAATGGGGTTACTTTATGGCATATGGCACAAATAAGGAGTTCTTCATGCAGCATGTAGCATATGAAGAAAACATCTGGAAACCAATCCTTCTAAAACTAACTGGGTTCTATGAAGAAGTAATGCTCCCTGAGATAGTATTTCCCAGAGTTAAATTTGGTTTACCCCGAACAAAACTGTAGTGGTTCAGGGTTTTGTAACTATGTTTAACTGTACAATGGCACATTAATTTGTTTGGCATAAGCTGATTAGCAGTTAAAGTGCACATGCGGTACCAGAAACAGTTCTGGTCATGCTAAAAAAAAATATCAGCAAATGTCAAAATGCTATTTTTTTATTCCATAAGGACAGTGTATGTGACTGAATAAGCACTTAAAGTGTGACATTATTTCACTAAGGGTTTCATTAAGTTGCAAAGGGCAGCACACACTGTAACAGTTTGATCAGCCACTGAAGCCAGGGTGATCGGCAGAACACCCTGAAGGATCTTGAAACCTTTCAACCTTTGAATAGCCCTCTCAACATGTATCCTCACAGCTGCAATACGTCGCGTTTTCGTACACGCTTTTGTGGAAAGCTGCTTTCCTTTGGAGAAAGGAGGGATATTCAAAGTGGCCCTTTTGTTTGTGACCAAATCTCTTATGTTAAAACCCCTGTCTGCCGTACAATCATCATTAGGTTCCAATTTGTCTATGAGACCTGATTTCATTGTGATGTGTCTGTCTGAAACACCTCCTGACCACAGTTTTGAGACAAATGTGAAAGCACCAGTGGGAGAAATTCCGACTAGAAGATTAAAGGTGTTTGAGCTTTTATAATTGCTCCAGGTAACTTTTTGTGCAGATGGGCCAGTGGGTTTTTGAATTTTTATTTCTGTGCAGTCTATAATTACTCTTGTTCGAGGAAACTTTTCAAAACTCTTTGGTAGATGCCTCCTAACTTGTTGCATTGTAGGCCAAGCAATCAGAATGTCCTTGAAGACATGGTAGAGCATGTTTATCCAGGTTGTGAAGATTTTAGATACCGATCCTTTAGAAAGTGAATAAATGTCAGCCAGGTGACCTACCAACAGGCCCAGTCTAAGCCTCACCATAACTAAAATAAACTCAGCAAACAACGGCACTTGTCGTTTTGGCCCTGGCTTCTTTCGGTCTTTTTCTTCCTACAAAAAAAGAAAGTGGATTACATTAAAATGATATAAGTTTGAATAATTTTTTTATTTCTGCACAAGTTGCCCTTCTAAAAATTAAAGTATTATGGAAATCTATAGTATAAGAAAAAAAAGAAAATATATAATTGAAAACCAATTTGATAAATGAATTTTTATGATGAATGGTACCTTGGGATTTGTTTGATCTCCGTTATGAAAGAAATATTGACCAACCTGATAAGCTTCTCTCGCAGTTTTTTTCTTGCCATCCCAATATTTCATTTTTTCAGCAAATGGCTGCAAAAAGTTAAACACCATAAGTAGGCAAGTCAACGAGGGAATTCCAGTGTAAAATCTGACGGACCGATCGTCCTTACAGACATCCTCAATAAAAAGATCTCTCTCTTCAGCTGAGTCTTGTTCTCTAGCCTTGCTTTGCACTCGTCCATGAATTGTATGTCAGAAGTTGTTAAATCAGTTTGCACCTCAGCATCTACATATACCGGCTGACAATCTGGGTTCCTGTTTCCTTCAAAGGTACAATTATTTTTGTCTGAGCTGAGATCCATTCCTTCCACCCTAACATCTTGTTTCGAAGAGGCAGACTGCTCCATATTTATTTCCTTCTTCAACTCTGGTTTTGCATTTCGATGTCTCCGCTCATCAGGGTTGGTACGACTTTTGTGAATTTTAGGCTGGAGATGTTTGGGAAAGTCAAATATCGTGGGCACAGGATTTGATTTTGTGGGGCCAAGCCCACCTTTAAAATGAGCCGAACATATCCTGGTGTGCCTTGTTACATTGAGAC
>NC_090870.1:38492942-38515442 GCF_036669935.1 Montipora foliosa | reverse complement strand
AATTAACCTAGATATTTATCAACTGTTTGAAAAGGGATTTTCTTTATGGGGTGTGGTTGAAAAAAAGGGGTACGGTTTTTTTAGAGGGGTTGGAAACAAACCAAAAAACCGAGAAATCGCGTTTCCTCTCCTCTCTCTTTCTGTCTGCCCTACCCCTCTTAACCTTCCATGCCCTGATAGATTTGTCATACCTACCACTACTTTATGTACTCTTGACCCATTCAATTCCAATGTGTACATTACAGAAAGAAACCGCTTTTACCGAGTCTGAAGTCCCTTAGTATTGAGAACTTCGCTGTAACTAACCGCTAAACCACAAAGGACTTGGACAAGCAGTCGCCATTAATTTTAATAGCAAATACTTTTCTCCTGGTGCCGACCCAGACTCTTCTCAGTCATAGTAAAAGTTACAAAAGTTTACTCGTGCGCAATGAGTGGCAATTTACGGTAAAGAGGCTAACACAAGTTGTGTTGATTCAGAGGTATGCTACTAAAAATTTGGTGAAGTTAAAGCTTTAAAAAAGACAAAAGCAAGCAAAATAACCTTTTTTATTGACGACAACTTTTACAACGGTGGTTAAAAACACGTAATGAAGACAGCAAGGACAGAACAATTCTAACAAGTCAAGAAGTAACAATTATCAAAAGAAAAGGATGGAAACTGAAGGGTGACAAATTATCCAAGAACGGAGAAGAAATTGTTCAAAATTGTCAACTACAGCAAGTTCTTTGCCAAACCCATAAGAATATTGCGCACAAAGGAAGAGACAAGATGAACATTTATATCAAGCGAAACTACGAATCAGTAGTATCCCAAGAAGTGATGCAACTCTTTGTGTCACTCTGCTCGATATACGAAGAACAAAAGTCGATCACCAGAAGGCAAAACAGCCTGTGCTAGCCCCTATTTAAGCAAGAGAATTCCTAACACATTTGCAAATGGACCTAATGGACCTTAGAAACTTACATGTACATGTTCATGTCATCGCAAACACAATTGGATTCTCCACATGATTGATCATTTCACAAAATATTCAGAAGAAGGAAAAGAAGAAGAACCTAAACGTGCTTGTTATTCACTTATCAAGTCAACAAAGGAGATAAGGACACCTCAACAGGAAAAAGCAAGAAATACACAAAGAAAATACATCAACAAAATGACAACAAGCAAACCCAATACTATTTCATTCCAATTCAACAACTTTGTCAAAATAAAATTAATTAAGTGGAAAAAAGTCCATTACAACCAAACACACTTCTTGGTAAAGTAATTGAAAAAAAAAAGGCTTTAGGAAAGTTGCAACCAAATTTGGAATTACTAACACTTGGATTGCATGCGCACCAAACAGGCTACAAATTACTGAAGACATGAAGGTGTTATTGGACACAACTAAAACAATACGTTTCACTGCCGCATGCAAAAATGCACTTGACCAGTGACACATGTACAAGAGGTGCAAAAACAAGGAAAAGATCTCTCCTTGTTCAACTACATGCAAGTAATGACTGTTTAATAAAGGTTACAAACTTTGTGGGCTACCAGAAAAAAAAAAACCTCAAGTACTTATAGCCACAAAGGAGTTTTAAACTGTATTACATTTGTACAAGTAACTGTACATCATTCAATAATCTACCTTCTACAAAGTCAATTGTCTTTTTCCTTCCAAAAACCAGAAAAATAATAATAAAACAAAGTCACATGAAGGCAATTATTATTAAAAAAGGTTTTGTTTTTCTGCTGCTGTACGATAAAAAAAAGCAGAATTAGTTATCATGCACAGTATGCATAACCCCAACCTTGATGCTAACCATTTAACTAACTCATGAAAAAGGTACGCTAACTACATCTCCTTACTGATTTACTTACCAATTTACACGTACTTGCTAACAATTGATGGACTTTTTGTCGATGTTTCCAGCTACTTTCAATTTCAACCTAGTTTAAAATTAAGTTTACCTAGGTTGAAAGCATTTCAACCTGAATTTCAAATTTACCAGTAACATAGACAGTCACAGACTGAACAGACTTCACAAGATCACTTGTATATAAAACAAATAAGGTGGGGCCAAGGATACTACCTTGGGGGAAACCGGAAACGACTGAGCTGGAGCTTGATCGATGTCCGTTCAAGACTGTGCGGGGGAAATCTGTTCAAATGCAAATACCTTTCAAGATATTCCTCCGCATTAGCCTCCATTGCAAGCTACAATAGTTCCAGTCCAATACTGTGGATACTAATATGGTCTATGACCAATTTTCAACAATGATTTCTGCTTTGCGAGATTAAATTTCTTTGTTTCAGCTGGAAAAACAAAAGTTTCCGATTTATTTGGAGCTCCGAAGCAGAACAAACATTTTACAGTGGATACCTTGAAGATCGATAGGTTTTGATCATACTTAAATGTAAACTCCCAAGCTCGAACACTAAAATTTTAGTTTTCCCGTTGCAGAACACGGTGGTATGTATCGTCTGCGAACATGTAGTTGTTACAGGTTGAAATTAAATTCAGGTCCATTTAAATCAAACTAGGTGAAAATAAATCAAACTAGGTAAATTTAAATCAAACTAGGGGAATTTAATTAACCTAGGTTATTTATCAAGGGATTTTCTTTATGGGTTTTTCTTTATTTCAACAATAATTCTCCTCTGCGTGATTAAATTTCTTTGTTTCAGCTGGAAAAACAAAAGTTTCCGATTCATTTGAAGCTCCGAAGCAGAAAAAATATTTTACAGTGGTGACCTTGAAGATCGATAGGTCTTGATCATACTTAAACGTAAACTCCCAAGCTCCTAAATATCAAACACTGAAATTTTAGTTTCTGTTAGACCAATAAAAATGCAAATTCTGGCGCCATTCATGAAACCTAACAAATGACTATATTTGTCTCTGTTTCGCGGATAAGCAAATAGTTGCTTGATGCTTATTTATTTTTTTTTTTTCCAAACATGCGTTTGATCAGAAGAGTGCTATTCAATTTCACCGGCAAACAATGAATTTAGTTCATTGACGAGGTCACGATTTCTGTTAAAACTTTAATTTTCCAGTCGTCCTTCCGGAAACAACTCCTCAACCTGCAAAAACACAGAAGGGGCAGCTGGCCAGTTCCTTGAAAGAATGATGATAGATATATCATTGAATAAAACAGTGCTTTTACTCGCAGTTCACATGAAAGTGTGAAGATGTTGCTATACGTTTTAGCTGCGTTCTTCACAGCGGCGTTGCGCTTGAACTCTGAAGGTAAGGCGAATAGTATTGCCAGGAAATAGGTCTTCTTCATAATTATTTTCTTCATCAACCTTTAAAAGACAACTTTCTTTTCCAGAAAAGGACAATCTTTCTTATACATTTTGCCTCTTTAGCATAAGTCTATCGTTTTCAAATCAATCCTCCAAGAAATCAGCACTGAACATTGGAAGTGCATCAGTTGTACATTCTGTTATCTATGAAAATTTGAACCCGATCTAAGAGGTAATCTATGTGCAATTTATGTTCAAAAACTCGAAACTTAGGATCATTACCATTTCTGCCACACCATTTCTTATCCGTTTTTAATCGCAGAGGATAAGAACCGGGAGGTTGGCTAAGTGTACAAAGTTCTTTTCAATTTTAAACCTCTTATGTTAATGGTATACAAAAGACACAGATTTGGAAGTCCATAGCCCAGAAGCCTCGATAAACGATGGAATGCGTCCCACCAGAGCACTGTATTTTAAACGGCTACCGGCTAAACCTGTCTGAAAAAAAAAAATGGCGGCATTGAGTTCGTTGCATGTTTAAATAAGAACAATGGCTGTTGTGGGTACTAGTTTGCCGGCCAATCAAAGGTGTTGTGATCATAAAGCTCAATCTTATTGGTCATTTTTTAGCAGGACCTGGATTCTACTGTATTTTAGAATTGCCCTAAAGTGATGGGCTTCAGGAAAGATTCCCCAATGATGTTTTGTCATCTTTCTGCGCCATTTTAATTTATCGGCTACTTAACGTCACGTGGTGAACGGATATCACACAGTAACCCCGTTTGCGTCGAGATCTGTCCTTCGATTCTTTCTGTCAAAAAGGAAGAAAGCCAGCCAGATAGTTTCAGATTTTCACCTTTATTGTTACACATGGAAGAAAAAGGAACTCGTTTTAAAGAATCTAGTGATAGTTATATCATGAAAAAGCTGGTCGCAAATGACCGTTTTCTGGTTTGCTGGTATGTCAGCTGATGGTGTCCTTGGCTGAGAGATCGTCCTTGAAATTTCACATTGTGCTCTCGAAGACTCACTTCTCGGCCAAATATTCATTTTTCGGAGGTTTCGCTAAATCCCTCCGACGAAGGGTAAAAGCTCGAAGCTAAACCTTTCTTCAGTGGTCAATTTACCATATCAACCCAGCTGATCATAAGCCCACTCTGTGCTTCACATCCCCACCGACGCAACACCACACTAAACCCATTTATTAAATTCTCAACCTCTGCAATTCTAGTTTTCTCATTGGTTCACTGGATCTCGGTTACCAGTCATTATGCCTGCGTTTGACCTTATATGGAAATGAGTGCGGCAAATGTCGCTCAGCATAAAATTTTTGGCGCCCGGAAGCCACATTCCGGTCGGTTCTTAAACTTGAATAAAATTTAGCAAAACAAAAGGTTGCGAATTTAATAAAACAATAATTCGCCCTTTGTAAGTGTTTTTAAACCTCTAAAATGCAAAAGGCATTAAAACCCAGCAACCCAATGGTCATCATGTAACGCATGCGCACAACCACTTCACCTGGTTAACCAGCATAGCCATGCTGATGAGGTCTAACAAGGCCGAAACAGCTGTCCTTGGCTGCAATGAACAAGGTGAAATGGTTGTGCGCATGTGTGACGTGAGGGCCACATCAAGTTTGGTGTTATGGTGTGTTCACTTTACTTTTAATTCTCTGTGAAAAGGACCAAGGTCGAGAGGATAAATGTTCAATAATGAATTAAAGTGAGATGCACGTATAAATTCCTATTTATTGGTCTCTGCAACTGTTTTTCGATGTGCCTCGACAGTGACAAGAAAATTTTGCACTTATGTTCTAAACATGTAATCGCAATGAGAACTCGTAAAAGTAAGGAGAAATATCACAGGCTTGTGTTTTCAGAAGTTTGTTTAGAGCACGTACAGGTAATTTGTTGGAGATCTATTAAGCAATATCCCGGAAAACCAAAAGGCGGACAGTTCCAAAGCATTTTATTTTCACTAATCCTACAGCCAGTAAGAATAAACAAGCGGGGAGCTCCGCTTTTAGGCTTGGCTAAATCTATATATTACCAACAGAGGCCCTTTGGCTCACAGGTTCTTACACGTTCGTACGACGAAACAGATCTGGCCTTGCGTAATATGTAGCTCTAACAGTGCACGACATTTTTTTGGTATTGTTTATCACTGTAGTGCCATGGTAGAAGTCTTGGGTAAAGAGCCTGAGAAGACATGGGGTGACTAGCAAAGTACTGAACCTAGAAAGATTGAAGAAAATAAATAGGAAGCGAGAAACATTGGCTTCTGATAATTTTCAAGCTCCTTCACAACTTCTTTCATTACAAGTTTAAGCGTGCCCTCTGAGCATCTGACAGCTTTGTAATACTTAAGTTTACTAAAGTTCCATCCTATCCGGCAGGGTTAATATCTAGATGGGTGACCCAAAACATATACCCCTTCGCAAAACAGAAGCATTGGACCGAAAAAAGTCTCAAAATACTATTAACGCTAACAAATGCGAACTCAGCAAGGTAAAGATTTTGTTCGCTTGCTTTATGCAAAAACAAATATTGAGGCAAATGTAAATAAATATTGATACACAGCTTTTAGAAAGAGCAGAAGGAAGTTTCCAGGACGGTCGTTCGAGAATAACATATTTACGACATGAAAACAACATAAATTTTGAACCGTGAATATAGAATATAAAAAGTTACGATCAGCGACAAACATTTTGGGAGGTTTTTGCTACGTTCAATTTTGTTATTGTACTTTTGGCTGCACAAATAAATCGCAAAATCGAAAGTGACATCGCCGGAATTCAGCGGGCGCCAAGATTAAGTTACCGCGGCATGTTTACTCGCCAAACAGTGAAGCATCTGTGTCAAATGATGGCAAGATACCGGGTTTTCCTCAGTTTCTTTTTCTGTCAAGTGTTATAAAGTTTGACAATAAATGAGCGAATTCAAAACAAAGATCACAGTCGCCCAAACTCTTAAAGAAAATTTTACTCTCCAAGACGAGGTTATTTATCACCAGGTAATTCCATCATTTTGGAAATAGCAGCTACTTTATTATTCATCGGCGTCACAATTTTTTGCTGATTTTGAGGCTCATTTTGTTGAAACTCAAGCACGCTTCCAACAGACCTGTTTATTTTCCTGAACCTTTCCTGCTTACAGGGCAATACTAAAATTATCCTCCCGTATCACATTCTTAAACTCGAAAATTCATTAAACAACATGATATTATAACTCACAAAGGCAGAAAATATCACAGAATCCTCTTCCAGCAAACATTTTATTGAAACAAACAACATAAGATGCACTAAAACGCCATTCGCGTTGCAATGACTTTCGACGCCATTGCTGGTTAACGAGAATAACAAACTCACGAGGCAGAATGTATATCTATATTTAATTAATAGCACAACAGAAAGACGCTAACCTAACTTTAACACGAAAATGCTTTACTATTGCCATAAAAACTATACAGTTAAGCTCGCATATTATCTGGAAGCATGATGAATTCATAAAGGCCACCTTTTCCAGTGAACAATTTTTTGAAACAAACAACATATTTGCCATTAGAGGCAAAAACCCCTTCCTATTTCATTACGTGCGTGAAGAGAAAAAACTCAATCCTGTCTGAATATGCGCAATATTACAACAAACTAAAATTTCAGGATCCAACCGTTTCCATGAAGAACCTTTTCCTTGAATAATGAAGCACAAAATAGACGACAAGCTTTCTTTCAAATAATTCGTGGCCGTCACATTTCCAATTAGTTTTCCAATAGTTCCTGAAGACTATGCAGAGTTGATCACAGATCCACGTAAGGTTTTCGATTTGTTCTCTGTCTTTGTTGAGCCCATAAGTTACCAGAGAATTTTCCATTTGGTTTCAGTGTTCTACATAACAGCACACTTGGTAAAATAATATTTTAGAAATACAGCTCCTTTTGATTTCGGCTCGACGGGCGATCGATTGTTGTCAAAGTCCATTACTCGTCGCTTTTGAGATTCCAGGTGTTGGTTTTTCACCGCCTGCTTAATTTCCATTATTGAGCTCCATAACAGTAATAATATTTTGTTTAAGGATCCACTAAAACGCCATGCGTGTTACATGACTTTCGACGCCATTGCAGGCTAAGTTAATGATTCTCCTTTGTCCACCAGAGAAATCTACGCATTTCCACTACCCTCTCGATTCTAAGAAAATACGCGCAGAAGGCTCTATGCACAAAGAAACCACTTACCAGGGGAGTGACAGGCAAGACTTTTACCGACACGGAAAAAAAAACTAGAAAACATAAAAAAAATTAAAACAAACAAATCGCACCCACTTTCCGACTGGAATTGCCATACTGGCAACCCAGTAATGAGAATATTTATCGCAATCTAGTGCGACAATGCGAGGATTTTTGACATTCCCATACATTTCCTCCATAAATTCAAAATACAAACGCTCACACAGTTTGTGCGGGCCCCTGTGAAAGAAGTGGAGGGAAGTTTGTCTCGCTAAATTGTTATTTAAATTCACTATTCTACAATTTAAAGAAGCCTAAAGGCTTGCTATCTTATACATCTTGTATTGACACATAAATATTAAAAAAAAAAAACGACTATTCCGTGGGCCATTTTGCTCTAAAGTGGAGTAATGTGGTTAAAAATCGCTGGCCTGGCTAACCGGGCTGTCCCGTTGAAGGCAATTACATGAACAATCTCAGCCCGGTTAGCCGGGATCCCGGCATCGTAATGCCGGTATTTCGGTTAATCGGGCTGAGATTTTTCCATGTAATGGCAAACTTGAGTTTTGGTGTGTTTCTCAGACGTGCCGGGATCTCGGCTAAACGAGCCCAACAGGGCCAGCCCGGCTCATGTAATCGGCCCCTTAGATCTGCTAGCGCTTAGGACTAACTCTTCAAAACTAACATTTGAATTAAACTTAATTGTACGTCAGTTTTCTAGTGGGTCTTCGTTTTCCAGGTCTTAGGTCTTCGGTCTTCGTTTTCGAGGTCTTCGTTTTCCAGGTCTTAGGTCTTCGGTCTTCGTTTTCGATACTACCGTTGCAAAAGTACCGTGGGAAAACATTACATCAGTCTCTTTGAGGAGAAATCCGTGGAGGAAGGTGTTGTCGAAGGCACTCAGAACTGCGGAAAAAAATTGTAGTAGAAGATGACACGGATGTCGTTTCCACAACAATTTGTCAATCGTGTTGCTTGCACGATGGTATTGACTGATGGAATGCACGCTGAAACACTAAAAATACACTTACTGAAAGCGTCAGAAGTTTCATTTTCAATCGCTCGTTCAGCAAGCCAATGATCAGTTCTCCCGTTTCTTTTATGGTGTGTAAGGCTATTTTTTATTTTTATTTTTGAAGCAAGCAACGCACGTTGGATCAGTTGATCTGATCGGCGTAATATTATTAACATTAAATTGATATTTAGCTTCCCAACTTTTAAAATGTTAGGAAGCTAAATATTTTAAGCTCGCCAGCCGAAATATGGTACACCACTAAAATCAAATTAATATTTACGTTGTATCGGCTCTTGCTCATAATATTTAGCTTCTAAAATTTTTGTTTCTCGAACACTTTCAACCCGCCATTTCCTGTTTACTGTGTTCTCTTTCCTGTTTCCGTTTAAACTCAAGTATGCGCAATAAGACCGGAACCCGTTTTGTGGGAAAATGAAGTCCATTATCTCAGAGTCTTTCCGGGCGCTCACCCACTGACCAAAAAGCCCGAGGACTCTGAGTACGAGATTGAGCTCCTCGTTGTTCGGGCTCCTCGCTGTGTAACGGCAAACCCCGGTGTCAGCCCCGGTGTCAGCCTCCGATAGCAATATTTGATTTTATAGAAATCCTCTGAAATAAAGTAACGCTGCTTCAAGATTCCACTTTAATTTGTGTTGAAAACCAAGTGTGGCTCATTTCTTGGCCTGGATAGCTGGCCTGAATTTCACAGGAGTATTAAGTCATATCTCTGTACAAAGAAGGGAAAATGTAATGCATTTTGCACTGAATGACGGTGTTTCAGATATGACTGTCCATGTCCAAGTGCAAGGCCAACGATAGACTGCTTTGAGCAAAAAAAAAAAAAATAATAATAATAATAATAATAATAATAATAATAATAATAATAATCTTATAGAGATTTAAGTTCATGGAACCAAATTCAATTTTGGTTGATCAGCAATCGGAGAAAGTGCAAGCATTTTCGTTATGGCCAGCAGTTTTAATACATGTACGTGTGGAAATCGAAAGTCATGAGATTAGTATTTTTATCTCTGACATATGAATGAGACGTGAGCATGTTCTGTTGCTCTGTAATATTTTCGTTTCGGAATAATTGTATTGTTCTTAATTGTGTTATACTGAACAGGATACTAGAACACTGACAAGCCATTGATTTAACATCAGGCAGAAAAATTGTTTGCCATATATGTACAGTTATAAACGTCTTGGAGGTGCCGTGAAAACTCAAGGTTGTTAAGAGGATAAAGAGGATAAAGATATAGATAAACGCATAATCTAGCCCCTAAACCCAGCTGAAAAAACTTTCATTCGGGCGAATGTAGCTGTCACATGATTTGTATTTTTTTTAACAAGATCATTTGCATTATATTTGCTTAAATTTTATTTCCTTAAAAATGGCGGTGATGTCACAAAATTGCATTTTCACCTGTTAAAATTAAGGTTATCCTCCAAATCCCCTTAATTTCCTCTTTTGAAAACTAAAAATGTACATCTACAGGTACATGCCTATAACAAAGGAGACTAATGTCACGCATGCGCATTATCAATGGCAAATTCAATTTTATTTGCATTGTGATTGGTTGAAAACCTTCGAGACAGTCTTAGAACGCGGGAAGAAAGAATGTCGACGCTGTCGCTAGTTGTAGTTTTTATTGCATTCACTTTCAATGCTATCTATGCACTTGTGGTACAAATACCGAAAGAAGATGGACAAAAGCTAGAAAGACCTCGGCAATTCCTTCTACTTGGGAAAGTCCTTTATCTCGGATGAAACGAAACATGCTTAGATCGGCTGTTTTAGAATGCTGCGTTGTGCTCAGACTAGTCAAAGGATTGCGCGATGTTGGAAAATTTTTGCCTTATTTGCAACGCGTATGGTGATGATTGAATGTGCAAATCACAATATTGAATTATGTTACGTATTAAAGTAACTGGAACCGGCATTAAAATTTTCCGCTGTGGTTTTTTCACGTGGATACCCGCGCTTGAAGTGAATGCAAAACAAATTTGCCAGGTTGACGGGATTTGCTTATGGCGCGTCAGTGGTAAATGAGCTGGTAATCCGTTCAAAGGATGTCACAGCTTAAAATTTATCAATGAATGGAGTTAAGGTAAGTTACAGAAAGACATAACAGAAGAATTTCGTTTGTTCTCTCTTTGAAGCGAATACATTCTATCCGGACGAAAGAGTCATTTTGCAAAATGTCAATCGGTTTATAGCTTTTTCTGTTTAAACCGAACTCTGTCATTAAGAGTACAGGACTTTTGTCTCCGACGTTGGTCCACGAAAAGCCGTCAACAGGTGATATTTTGTGAGCCAAAGATAAGGTTTGACTAGAGATATTCCCGGTAAAAGTGGCACAGCGAATACTGAACCCCGACGTTTCGACTTCTTCCTTTACCAAAGGGCTTTTCTTTGTCGACAAAACAGTGCTTGTTTTTTCCACCATCAAGTGTTATTTTCTCTGGAATAAGATATCAAAAGTCTCTGTATTGTTAATGTGTGATTTTCATACCTTCTGGACATTTTTTTGTCTTTTCTCCTCTTGAAATGTGAACTACAACCGTGTATATTTGACGCGCAACTGAAATTTTTTTACCCCAAATCAGACAATAGCGTCAGTGTTCACGTTACTTTCGGTCAAATCTCAGCAAATATGTCTTCGTCCAGCGATCGCCATTAGTATGGAAAGCACATATTTGTGAAGAATCGAACTGCTTTCAAAGTTTTCCTTCAAAAGTGGCAGGGCGCACGAAAATGCCCCGTGAAAGTAAACCTAATTTCCATCGAAACTTGGCACTTTGTGGTGCGTTGATTCAACTCTGGGTCATATTATTCAGTTGCAATGCATTCTTAAATGCAATGTACTGCAAATAAGACTCTTGCTTGTATTGCAATAAATATTAGTCCCAGCTATTAAAAGTTATACTTAATTACATAAAAAATGTTTCGTTAGTGTAGTAATATTTACAAATACAAATGCCTGCTTACCACAACTTTGCACTGCACTTTTCGATTTGATAAATTTCTTACTTTAAATTTGAGGGAAACTGTAGTAATTGAAATTTTAAAGATATTTACAAACTGTATAGTAACATTTACATGACAAGTAATTATTGTAAAGTATAATAATTTTGTTCATGATGATTTACATGATAAGTAATAATTATTATACATTATATTTGTAAATAATGTATATTTTAAAATTTTCACTCCCTTGTGTGGCTGCCTTGCATGGGTGTGTGTGTCACTATTTGCACCTTTCTGCTTTTGGAATCCCATTTAATAAATAATACAAATATAACAATTCTTTAAACTTTGTACAGTGAATTATTTTACCTTTGTCTGCACATTCAAGTTTTATGAGACATGTGACTGTGTGCAAGGAATGGCAGCAAAAATAAACAAAAACCAGGTCAATTAAATTTTTTGACACACAAAACAGCCATAATATTCAGGTATACCTTCTCTTCAATTTCTTCTGCAAGTTTTTTGCAGTTACTATAAGTTGCCATACACCAAGAATGAAGTAAAAAATAAAATTAATGAACACAAAATGGTGTGTGATGTTCCATCATCCTAAATCAATGCATATTAATTACTTAACACTGTTGGAATCAATATTAAATTTTATTGGGACATATTAGTTATTAAATACTGGCTCAATTACTGATACGGAATATTATTGATGTACTATATTTAATAAAATCCCGTTCACCCCTAAACTGGCCAAAACCGGCCATACTTAGTATTTTACTCATCAATAGGGAACCCCCAGGGATCAATGGGTTAATTAATAGACTAAAAACATTTAAGATCAATGGCTGCACATTTTGTTCATTTTCATCCTGATTTAGATAAATTTACTTTATTCTCTGCGGTGAGATAGTAACTTACCACAAAAGTGAGCAATGAATATGAATGAGCATGAACTGCCCACATCAAAATTAATTAGTAGTTAATATTGTGTCAGAGTTCTATCACAAAGTCTGCTTTGCCTTTAATTGCCCTTTTAATTTTAAACATTGCACAGAACACAAGACCTGCTTTATGTATTTCCAGACATCCCAATTTTAATTGTACATTTAATGTGGGTGTAATTTTACATCTACAAATGGTCAAGTGAAATTTTTACCTCCCCAAAGAGAACTCATTCAGAAAATTTCATTTCAGTACTACCTACAAGTCGCATATCCCTGCGAGCTCGAGGGATATATTTCGCAACCACGTTAGATAGTACTCCCTTTCCAACAAAGGAATCTGGCCTTTGCTCGGGTCTTTTCGCACTTTGAGCATTTGTTCCGATGCATTCACTTAAATGGAGAAATAAAGCTAAAAAGTATAAAAGCTGACTCGAAGCAACTTCAGAAGCGTTGCTTCCCCGAGCAGACTAAAAGGGCTGCTTACAAAAAGCGTAACGAAAGAAAACTTTCCGCCGCCTAAAATGCCCCTTGCAGAATCTTTCCCTGTCACCTAAAGTTTAAATGACCGCCTTCAACTGGCAGAAGCTATATAGAACGATCGAAGAAGCACAGGTTGAAATCACCGCTTCGAAAGCCATCTTTGTTTATATCACAGCGCGCGGTTGGAACACTGGATACTATCATTTTCAACAGCCAATCAGACAAAAGTCTCCTTTGTTGATGCCTATACTTCTTGGTGCTATTACTATGGGTAATCAAATGGTGACAAGTTAGTTCCTGCCGCACTCCTTCGCAGCCCTTATTTTTGTTTAATATTGTGATGTCAAGGTGGCCTCTCCTATAAGCCTGGTGGTTTCCTGAGGTCTCCTCGCCTAACAACCTGCTGTATGCTTTTTTAAAATATGTTATACACATAAAGGCAAATAAATGATGATGATGATGATGATGATGATGATGAAATTAGGGAATAATTTCACACGCATTTTGTCCAAAATCTAATAATTATCCGAGCCTTTAAGAGAGGGAAATTATTTGATTTTGGACAAAATGCAATTGAAATAATTTATTATTATTATTCCCTAATTTCATGAGTATACCATTTGGTTAGCTATTAATATAACGGGTGACAAATTTCGTTCATGAGACATGAGTTTTTTCAAACCTGGATGCCATTTTGACCCTGCAGGAAAAGTTGCCATGGCAAAATTGTAATTTCATATGTGAAATTATAAATTAACGCTGGAATTTGACGATAAAAATTAAGGAGTAATTTTTCACCCATGTTACTACATAATCAACATCCACATTTACAGCTGCATGAGAAGTTGTTCCATACGTGCTTAACAGGGCTTGAATTTGCGACCAATACAGTTGCAAGTGAACTTTTTCCCTTTGCGGCTAAAATATCTGGAGAAGTCGCAAAGTGTAACTTGTTTTCACCTTCGCTCTTTCAAAAGAAAAGGGTTAGTAGTTGCTACTTTGCTGCTACTTTTGCTAAAATAAATAAATGACAAAATTATTTTGTTTGTCACCATGAATTTTCTTTCAATCTGAAGATAGCATAATTTTGGCGTAATTTAGCTGCGCCAAGCAAGTGCACCACTCCATTACTTCGATCATTGGCCATTTTCAGCGGTTTCTGTACACACGAGTATTGTAGGCTCATATTTTGTTTTGCTAGACCGCTGAGAACACAATGCAGCGCGACGATTTTGTGACTAAAATTGCAACTAAATTTTTACATCTTGTCACAAAATTGGGACTAGTTTTTTTCGTTAATTTCAAGCCCTGCTTAATGGGAATGGTATAACCCTGATTAAGGCATTAAAGTTACAGAAAATTCTCTCCTTTTGAAAGGATGATTTAAAATCAACAGGACAAAAATTTACAACATCTATGTCCCCTTTAACCCTAATCCCCACCTAGGAGTGAGACTTTACCCCGCCCTGCCGATTTGGGGTGCTTTAGGTGTGAATGAGTTTACCCTTTCACCATTTTACCCTTTTCGCAGACACCATTGGTGAGTAAAATTGTCTGGCATTACACCGAGTAATGTTGTTTTGAAACAAACAACATATTTGCTATTAGAGGCAAAAACCCCTTCCTATTTCATTACGTGCGTGAAGAGAAAAAACTCAATCCTGTCAAATATGCGCAATATTACAACAAACTAAAATTTCAGGATCCAACCGTTTCCATGAAGAACCTTTTCCTTGAATAATGAAGCACAAAATAGACGACAAGCTTTCTTTCAAATAATTCTTGGCCTTCACATTTCCAATTTTTCCTTTACCTGAAGACTATGCAGAGTTGATCACAGATCCACGTAAGGTTTTCGATTTGTTCTCTGTCTTTGTTGAGCCCATAAGTTACCAGAGAATTTTCCATTTGGTTTCAGTGTTCTACATAACACCACACTTGGTAAAATAATATTTTAGAAATACAGCTCCTTTTGATTTCGGCTCGACGGGCGATCGATTGTTGTCAAAGTCCATTACTCGTCGCTTTTGAGATTCCAGGTGTTGGTTTTTCACCGCCTGCTTAATTTCCATTATTGAGCTCCATAACAGTATATTTTGTTTAAGGATCCACTAAAACGCCATGCGTGTTACATGACTTTCGAAGCCATTGCAGGCTAAGTTAATGATTCTCCTTTGTCAACCAGAGAAATCTACGCATTTCCACTACGCTCTCAATCCTAAGAAAATGCGCGCAGAAGGCTCTATGCACAAAGACACCACTTACCAGGGGAGTAACAGGCAAGACTTTTACCGACACGGAAAAAAAAAACTAAAAAACATAAAAAAAATAAAACAAACAAATCGCACCCACTTTCCGACTGGGATTGCCATACTGGTAAAATTGTCTGGCATTACACCGAGTAAAAGCTGTACATATTGTAAGAGTCAGCCCCAATGGAAGTGAAATACCAACTCACTATTCAAAAAGAGCAGAGAACAGGCTTTCCAGTGTTCTGTTCTCCATGGTTATAGCTTTGTCACAAATCAGAGGGTGTGGTTTGTTTAACACATGCAATCACGAGGGCTTTGATGGCTCGACACTCCTACAGTCCCGTGGACGTTTGGATGCTTATCAATTTCAGTGAAACCTACAATCTGCTCATTTTCATATGAATTATGCTATGCCTTAAAACTGCTTTTTAACAATGATCAGCAATGAAATCTTAATAAACATACATGTAACATTGCTGAGGCCCCAACTGGTGAGGAAACCTATTGACCTGGATCGCTGAATAAAAATCCATCCAGTGGTCAAGGGGGATTTGAACCCAAGAGCACCCACATGGCATTCCAGCAATTTTAACCACTTAACCGCACTTTAACAAGATACAATGTGTGATGGGAGACACACCAAGCGTTTTCCTTAGGAAGCATGTTGGTATCGATGGATTATAATTGTGGAACTCTTTTCGTATGCCATGCAGACAATGTTCGTTTCCTCTTCTTAAGGCGTATTTGTGTACAAGCTATAAACACGTACATTGAGACTAAAATTGTATCTTGGCCTATCTTAACTGATAAAACCAGTTGTGTCCGTAATAAAGGATTTTTATTTTTGTGGGATAGGCTACAGCAATGTATCCATAAATGAGGTTATTCTCTCGGTAAGTAATTAAGTCCAAAAGTTTGTAAGCGCTGGCTTACTGGCTTATAGTTGACTACGCCGTTGACTCAATACACTCCATCTGTTTCTCTGTCTTTATGTTGATCAATCAGACACTGCTACTCGTCTTTGACATGATATTATGTTCGCAGATTTCTAACATGCAGGTAATTGTGAATTTATTATTTACTATTATAAATGTAACAGCTCTTTGTTGGGACGATGCAATGTAAATTCCCCACCTTAAACTTTTCAATCATTAAGGGACAACTGTTTTTGTCTTTTATTTGACCTCACATCGAAATTAATTCGTTTCTGAGACTTAATTAATGTATATCTACTTTGTATCCAAGGAGAAAACTAAGCTTGGTGACTTTTTCTAGCAAATCCTGATCAGTCCAGTTTCTTCTCGTAGAGTATGCTAGTGAAAATTCAAAACATGGCGCATTTTTGAACAAATGACGCGATTTCCATGTTTTCCACTATTAATATATCTATAATAACATGAAATAGTCTGTTGTTTCAAATCCGATGTAATTTTTATTTATCTTTGTTCAACGTCACTGCAGGGGCGTAGCTAGGATTTTTTGGGGGAGAGGGGGAGAAATGGATCCCACACTCTCAATCCCAGGGTACGTACTGGTTTGTCATGTCGACATCCACGCTGTTTTTATTGAAAGTGGTAATCTTTCGGATGAGCAGTGAGTGCGGGGGGAGGGACAAGCATACAAAATAGCTGCATAGATGAACTAAGCTGCAGGTAACATTATTTTCTCTGGTTTTGTAGTCTGTTGTTGATTCTCAAAAGGCGGGGGGAGGAGGTAACGGACAGAGATACAGGACCCCCCTGACTACGCCCATGCACTGCTTACGGCTTGAGTTGTTGAAAAGGAAACACCAACGACTACCCTCGCTGCTTTATGTTCACAAGTTTGAAAAATGCTCTTTTGAATTGGGGAATTCTCCACGCATACAAATACGGGTTAATACCAAAGTTGCATAAGACAATCAAAATTTGCAAATCTCGCAACCAGTGAATCATTAAACAACTGCAACTAGTACAGAAATTCAACAGGTAGATCATTATGCATGCAGGTGTAAAGGATGCGAAAAAAGCAAAAAGAACGACCATTAATGCCTTAGCCGCTTTGCTCTCTTTCTTTGCGTCTTTGATGTTTTTGTTATTTTCCACTTTACCAGACTCTGTGCTGTCGTTTGCTCTCCGATCTCGCCAATATTTTGCCCGTTGGTGCAATCTTTTGACAATTGCCATGTGGACAAATAAAAGTACGGCAAACGTGCAGATGACTGCGGTGTTGGCGAAAATAAAGGAATAAAATATGAATCCGAGTTTGAAGTAGGCAAACGAAATTCCAAATGCCAAAATCCAAATTATTATGGATGCTATGATGGCACGACATTGTCTTGTATTTCACGGGCGTTGACACGGCGACATATCTGTCGGCTGCTAGTGCTTCCAGTGTCAAAATAGATGCCGTACTCAAGATGAAATACAAAATGTGCAGGATCTTGATGTTTACAATGTCGGATTGAGGCCCTTCACCAATGTGGTATATTGCGGATATAGGGTCCATCAATGTTCCTACTATCAAATCTGTCGCGGCTAAGCTCAACAAAAAGTAATGAAATGGAGTTTTAAGATTCCTGAATGGATCCTTAATGATGGCCATACATACTAGTAGGTTTCCGGGAATGGAAGAAACACTGAAAACGGTGCAGTAAAATAAGACAATCCAGTGGGCGGAAGAACCTTCCCGCATGAGTTTGGAGCCTGAAGGGTCATCCTTACCTCAATCTTGGATGGCTTAATGTTCTAGTTCGACTTCAAGTCTCCTTGCCACAACCAAAGGCTCTTGGTCTATTGACTTCGAACGCCTAGCTTTAATTCCCTTTAGACAGACTCTTCCCAAGCTGACAGGCGTTAACAGAAATGTTGACAGGAAAAATAAAGAGAATGTAGCGCTGTGACAACCGGATTCTTTAAGTCGTCTGGAAATCTGTACACAGTATACACGTTGTTCAATTTCCTCTTTTCAGCTTCAGTTTAAACAGTACTGACTCGTCACGACGAACTGAATGTTCTCAACGATTGTTTGAATGATCCTAAATCGCTGAGCTTTCTCTCCACTGCCTCGGTTTATATCCACTAAAGTTATTATTTAAAGGCTTTTCAATTTCGTGAGTTTTGGTATACGAATTGTTGTTGTCCGCTGTCTCTCGGCACTACCTTAGTGCCTTGTAGTGTCTCTCCACTGGAGCGGGAGTTGCTTCCTCACTGTCGTTTTAACTCAGTAGAAAAGTTTGTAGCCCCTTATCATCGCCGCAGTCATCCTTGAAACTGATCTACGAAAATAGTTTTTGGCCACCTGCCGGAACCTAAAGAAAGAACAGCGACTTTAGACCTTCGAAGTGGTATGATGTCGTGCGGTATAATCAGTTTTGGCTCTTGTACAAGAAAAATATATCAAGCACAATTTAAATAACTGACGATAGGAAGCAAGTTCGGCTTGACAGCGTTAGATTCGAAAGAACTAAGAAAAAGACTAACCTTAAACGGTAAAAGCTCCTTCGGAATCGATTTGAAATTTCAGTTTCTTTGCGGGCTCTTTATATACTCCAACATACCTATATCACCCCATTTCACTTTGTTTTAATCAGAATATTTTTGAAAAGAAACACTTACACATAGATACTGGCGCTTACAATTAAAGTATTAGCTTTGAAATACAATACCAAACACACAAAAAACCAAAAATATTCACACAAACTAATAATAAAAAATAAAAATATAAAAATATAATAATAATAATAGTAATAATAATAATAATAATAATAATAATAATAATAGTAATAATAATAATAATAATAATAATAATAATAATAATAAGCGCTCTTTGTTTGACATAATGACGATATCGGTGTATCTTTCGTTTTCCATAACAAGGGCTATAAACTCCGCAAAGTAGGGTGTACAATGTCATTCATTGATTTATAATAAACAAAACTCTTTCCCGATGAAAATCAAGTGGTCAATTATAAGTTCAACTAGAAGATTGCAACTTCTATACCAAGGTAGAAAAAGATGGAGAGTGATACCATTAGATGAGCCCATGATTCCCTAAGAAAACAACAGCGGAAAATTTATAATATATAGATTTAGCCAAGCCTAAAAGCGGAGCTCCATGGTTATTTATTCCTACTGCCTGTAGGGTTAGCGAAAATAAAAGGTTTCGAATTGCCTGCGTTTTATGTTTCCGGTTGCTGCTTTAATAATTAAATCATTTTCTTTGCTTTCTTCTATAGAAAAATTCATTGCCTAACTAGTGAATTCCACCGTACATTTTACGCTAAAAACCGATACCGCATGAATCACGAAGCGATGAGTACGATATCGGTTTTTCGAGTGAAATTTACTTTAATATTTAATAGTTCTGCAATGAATTTGTTTTAACCGTATGAGTTTTAAAAGAAAACAAGCACGCCCTCAGCGAGCGAATGGAAAAGGAAAAAAGCCATTTTAGAGTCAACTGTCAATAGCCAGCGAATAGGAATCACGCTAAAATTAGGATGCATATTTTTTTTTTAGTTGAAGGTCAAAGAAGAGTTTACTGAAGTACTTTATTCCCCTTTATCTCTAAAAACGAGATCATTCACATTTTGATGTATTTCATTGAAACACGCCAGGTTAGCTTGGAACAAGAATCGGCAAAATACGGCAATGCAACCAAGAAAGAACAAATTTCAAAAAAGATCCGCTCCAACACTTAAATAACGTTTAGGTGCTTTAAATAAACTTCTAAAAACACAAGCTAGTGAGATTTCGCCCTAATTTTACGAGAACTCATTGCGATTAGGTGTTTATCACATAAGGGCAAAAATTTTCTGTCACTGTCGTCGCACATTGAATTCCAGTTGAGCAAGCGGATTAAAAAACACTTGTTCCATCGCATTTTAATTAGAGCAAAACAAACAAACAAATCAACTTTTTCTTTATGCCCAAAACGGTACAGATAATTGTTATTTGATTCCAGTTGACAATAACAATTTGATTTTCAGTCCTGAACAAAGGAAAAACCGATTAAACAAAGATGTATGCTGTAAACTAGCGCGATACTGGTCACATTGGCATACATGGACGGGTGGACGTACGATATTTTTGTTAACTATGGTGCTCCGCACGCGCCTTCGCTTATGAAGTTCTTGCAGGAGCCAGCAAGGTTCTCGAACCTTCTTCATTTTGTACAGGACGTTACTTGCGCACAGAGTGAAAAGGTAGATTTCTTTCGTTACAGAGAATGGTAAAGGGTATATATTCCGTCTTCCAGTGTCATTAAAACCACATTCTATTTCTTGTTGCGGTTGAGAAAGGCCAAGATTCTGTTAATATTAAGAATTTGTTCGTCAATCGCGGGATGGAACACTGTAGAGGTTTGCTGTCCTTGTTTCAAGTAATACTTCTAGATGTTGGGTATTGCCGAGAGGAGACCATGATATTGCACTGAGCGACAGAAGCGGCGGTTTTCACTTTCAAGAATCAGTGATTTAGTCAGTGTCGCATCTTCATTGTAACTCCACGAACTGTTTTTTGGTCGCTTTTTCTCCGCTATGACGCTGCTAAAACGTCCCGAGAAGTCTCTCGTCATTCAACATTGAAAAATCGGAGGAAAATTGCATCAAGTTTCGAGCAAGTTCGAAAACCTTGCGATATCGAGGCATCAAATCGATGTGGAATCACATTCAAATCGCACCCGGTATACACGTGTGATTTCCGAATTGCAACTTGAGCGCGATAAAATTTGCATCATTGTTCTGCAAGAAAAATGGCCCTTCATTTCAATTTCTAAGTTCACGTTTTATTATCACAATCAGTTATTACCTTCGTAAAGAAATATAAAAGTGTTAATATACACTTTTATATCTCTTCGCGCGCAACCCTAAAGGAGACCTTCACGGCTATATATGACTGCGTTTTGCCCAGAACACCTTAAGTGAGCCCAAAATCCGAAATTTACACCCGTAAGCGGGACGAAGAGCATCCTTCCCCATTCTATATGGAAGTCCTCGCTCCCCTCCCGGGGTTTGGAGGTGAGTGGAGCACATTTTTCTTCATTTCTCTCATCATTGTTATGTATGCCTGCTCTGAGTGTTCTTTAAGATTTATTTTTGAACCAGAGTGTTCTACATTGAGAGGACGAACAAATTTTCAAGACGGAGGTCAGTTTTCCGCTGTAGCTCCCAGCTGGCAAATTACATATGTATCTTCACATGTGAAAAGATCACCATTGCATTGGTTACGTAATAAATCACGCCGTTGCTCTTCGTTGGGACTATAAGTGATTTGGTATTTTATAGATCTTTATATAATAAACAGAACCTTAGCTGCCCGCTTGGAGATACGAGATTTCTCTTCTCCTCTTGACAATATTTTTTCAACACTCGAAGAGAAATTTCGTATCACCGCCAGGCTATGTAATATCCTCTCTGAAAACACGGAGGACAAATTTCAGTGGAATTCGAGGTGGCTGGCAAACGGAGAAACAAAGGAATTGGACTTGAAATTCCGGCTACTTATACCTTTTACCACAAAAAGCCTTCAAAAATAAAGAAGTTGATAGAATTAATAAAAAAAGAAGATAGAGCGGATCTGTAGATGTATCGATAGTGTCAGTGTTTGCTTTTGTAATGAGCTGTTCCTGTAACCGTGAAACTGTTTTATAGTTGCAGGATTAAATGATTTCATCCTTGTTGGTATGTTTCGCATTTGTTGTTTTGTCACGTGTTGACATTTCTTCGTTATATCGGGGTATATAGCATGTTGGAGCTTCTGGATTGTGTTCGTTATAATGAGGATTTCGTTCTATCGACGTTCTGTTCCACACGTTTTACTGTAACTTTTGCCGGGCTGAAGAATAAGGTAAGGTAAGGTAAGGTAACTTTATTTAAAGTCGCAAACGTAGGGAGAGGTTGCCCAATCTTCTAGAAGAATCTAGAACTGTATTAAAAGATAATTTTAAAAGAAACAAGTACAAATATTAAGATAAGAGAATAGTTAATATATACAGTTCATACACTGGCACCCTGCAAATTCAACACCATTCAGACGAGAACGAAATTGAGCCAAGGTGGTCGAGGATTTTGTTAAGGCTGGTAATTGATTCCACATGTGGGCAATCTGATACAGAAATGAATTGTGCATAACGAGGCTGTTATATGATGGCTGCACAACATTTAAGCCATTACCTCGTAAATTATAATTAGTTATCCTAGGTGTAAAAAACTGAGAAATGTAATTTGGGCCGTTAAGTCTAAAACACTTAAAAAATAAAATGAGCGATTGCACGATGCGTCTTTGTTCAAGCGTGTCCATAGCGGTCCTAGCTAAGCATAGATCATAGGGAGCCGAGTTACCCAGGTTAAGTAAAGACTTAATCGCATAGTGGTTGGCTCGTTCGATGGTA
>NC_090870.1:38470442-38477942 GCF_036669935.1 Montipora foliosa | reverse complement strand
ATTGAACATTCGCTACTTAACTTGCTGGAAAGTCTTTATAACCACCACGCTTGCTGGGAAATTATGTTGCAACGCGGGTTCTGGCTAGATAAAAAAATCTCTAGTTTGTAGAGTTTGTTTTTCGCGTGGTAACCGTACTATAAAAAAATATATCTATCTTCGCACTGTTGAATAATTCCTCATTTTCCAGGGATAGTAGAGCGAGCGAAACATGCAATTAATTGAGTGTGAAAATCAAGCCGCGCCAGAAAGGTGAAACTCGATCTCGCGCCAATACCTTTGAAATCCCTCTAATTGACGTATTTTGCCAGTACAATATCTTTTTTCCTAATTATTGACTGGGGTGTGTCATTTTTAAGTTATGCAATAAAGCAAGGCATATCTCATGCTGTGAATCCCTGTGAAATAGTTTCAACACGCATTTGAGCGCACAGCACCGCTGGCGGTCTCGTATTGTTTGCTCGGTTTGTTGGACACTGCATATTCCCAAGAGCATTTGAAAACAATGGTTTATGCAAAATGTGGGGGGCAAACAAAGTGTATTATGGGGAATTCGAAAATAGAGAATGGCGAAGGGGGAACATACAGCACTGGTGCCCAGTATTCCGGGGAACAGAACACACGATACGAAACGATAACACAAAACGCTGTGACACCGGTAGCAATGCATCCATATTTGATTTTATATAAATCCGCTGAAATAAAGTAACGCTGTTTCGAGATTCCACTTTAATTTGTGCTGAAAACCAAAAAAACAAGTGCGGGTTCAGTTCTTGGCCTGGATACCTGGCCTAGATTTCACAGGAGTATTACGTATCTCTGTACAAGGAAGAGAAAATGAAATGTATTTTGCACTGAATGACGGTGTTTCAGATATGACTGTCCATGTCAGTGCAAGGCCAACGATACACATTGCTTTCAGCAAAAAAGAAAATTAGAACTTTAAGTTCATGAAACCAAATTTAATTTTGTTGATCAGCAATCAGAGAAAGTGCAAGAACTTTCGTTATGGCCAGCAGTCTTAATGGAGATTCAGAGAATGCCATTAATCCGGAAAATCTTAGACCGCCAGAGCGCTCCAAATCAAGGTCAAAATCCGTTGATGAACTGGTTGCCAAAATGGAAGAGCAAAACAGGTGAGCTTTAATGCATGTACGTGTGGATATCGAAAGTCATGAGATTAGTATTCTTATTCCTGACATATGAATGAGACGTGAGCATGTTCTGTTGCTCTGTAATATTTTCCTTTCGGAATAATTGGTGGTATTGTTTTAAATTGTGTTATATTGAACAGGATACTAGAACACTGACAAGCCATTGATTTAACATCAGGCAGGAAAATTGTTCGCCATATATGCACACTCATAAACGTCTTGGAGGTGCCGTCAAAAGTCAAGGTTGTTAAGAGAGGATAAAGATATAGATAAACGCATGATCTAGCCCCTCAACCCAGCACAAAAATCTTTCATTCGGGCGAATCAGGAGCTGTTACATGATTTGTTTTTTTTTTTTTAACAAGATAATTTGCATTATATTTGCTTAAATTGTTTTTTTCCTTAAAAATGGCGGTGATGTCACAAAGCTGCATTTTCACATCTCTAAATTAAGGTTATCCTCCAAATCCCCTTAATTTCCTTTTTTGAAAACTAAAAATGTACATCTACGGGTACATGCCTATACTTCTTGGTGCTATTATTATGGGTAATCAAATGGTGCCAATAATTTCACATGCATTTTGTCCAAAATCCAATTATTTTCCAAGCCTTTAGGCAAAGGAACTTATTTGATTTTGGACAAAATGCAAGTGAAATAATTTATTATTAGCATTCCCTTATTTCATGAGTATACCATTTTGTTAGCTATTAATATAACGGCTGACAAATTACGTTCAGAAGACAAGGGTTTTTTCAAACCTGGATGCCATTTAATGCAGGGAAAGTTGCCACGGCAGCATTGTAATTTCACATGTGAAATTATAAATTAACGCTGGAATTTGACGTCAAAACTTGTTTTCACCTTCGCTCTTTCAAAACAAAAGGGTTAGCAGTTGCTACTTTGCTGCTACTTTTGCTAAAATAAATAAAGAAATGACAAAAGTATTTTGTTTGTCACCATGAAGTTCAATCTGAAGATAGCATAATTGTGGCATAATTTAGCTGGGATGTTAAGTGCACCTCTCCATTCCTTTGATCATTGGCCATTTTCAGCAGTTACTGTACACAAGTATTGCAGGCTCATATTGTGTTTTGCTAACAACATAATGCTGACAACACAATGCATCGCAGCGATTTTGTGACTAAAATTTGCCAAATTCCCCCAAAAGTTTCACATCTTGTCACAAAATTGCGACTAGATTTTTTCATTAATTTCAAGCCCTGCTTAACCCTTTCACCACTAAGAAACCAGCGTAGAGGTTTCCCATACAATGAGAAAACCAGCTGATTTATTGGAAAATCATGTGTGTTTCATTAAGCTCATTTTTCAGTGGGAAAGAGTCATTTTGGTATAAGGCAAGCCCAAAAGAAATTTGAAGCTAATAAAATGTACCTGTCAGATTTCTCGGTGGATTTCCATATTGACCAATCTACCATCAAAGTGAGGCTGCGGAAGTATGACAAGAACTAAATAAGCTCAAATTATCAATTACAACTATACATAATTACAGTTCAAAATCATGTCTAATTTAATTTTCATCAATATGGTGTGAAAAAATTAATGTGATGACTTGGTCAAAGGTTCTATCAGGCATATAACATTTATTGCCCTAACAAGCAGTCAATACCAAAATATACCAGTCCAAAGTTTTCATCAACTTCAATGACGCAACATCAAAAACCTTGTTGAAAACATAGCCTCATACGTAAACACAGAATATTCTTACATCAGAGCAAAGCTTCAGGAGTACTGGGTGGGGGTGGGGGGGGGGGGGAGAGGACAGGTTACAAATCACTTTGGGGGAGGAGTGGGTGCTTTAGTCATTGGTCTTTCCAGTACTCAGCTTCGGTGTGCCAGGCCTTAAGACAATAATTATTTTTCTCTCTACTGATGCACAAATAAACTTCACAATGATCACACTTGAAAGTAGTCTTTCTCATTTTGCACGGAACTTGATTCTTTGGGGTCCACCTCGCTATTTTGTTCAAAAATTCATCGGAAAGAAAAAGTTTTAAAATGTCAATCGCCTTTCCACTGCCGGGCAACTGATCAACAGTTGGGCCACAATGCGTACGCTCAAATGCAACACGTGGATAATCCTCATAGTACGATTGAAAGGCCGCACCACTTGGGTCTTTTTCCTACGCGATATCATCAGGCATTTCAAAAACAAAGCCTCCAAAATCTTCTTCATCACTGCTTTCCCCGAAAATTTCATCCAATTTGTTCATCGGAAGAAGAGTCGGCCATTTCTTCACGCAATTTAAAGATGGCTTTGACGTGCGTGCTGAACTTCTTCGATAATTCTTGGCAAAATCTTGTATGAAATAACATGTCGGAAAACATGTGCTTTCAGGGGTTTGTTATTGAAGATTTCATTAATAGCAATTAAATACCCCCCTCTATATATCATTGGTTTGGTGGTTTCCAGATCTCAAGTGAAAACGGTTGAAATCCCGGAAAAGTGGGATAGTAGGCATGGGGACATGACTGAGTTCCCGGAAAACCGGGATAGTGTGGTGAAAGGGTTAATGGGACTGGTATACATGTAACCCTGATTAAGGCATTAAAGTTACAGAAAATCCTCTTCTTTTGAAAGGATGATTTGAAATCAACAGGACAAAAATTTACAACAGCTATGTGCCCTTTAACCCTAATACCGGCACCTAGGAGTGAGACTTATAGATTTTACTCCGGCCTGCCGATTTGGGGTGCTTTAGATGTGAATAGGTTAAAGCCCTTTCTCCTCTGAAGCAGCCACCATTGGTGAGTAAAATTGTCCGGCATTTCACCGAGTAAAAGCTGTACATATTGTAAGAGTCAGCCCCAATGGAAGTGAAATACCAACTTACTATTCAAAAAGAGCAGAGAACAGGCTTCCCAGTGTTCTGTCCTCCATGGTTAGAGCTTCATTACAAATCAGAGGGTGTGGTTTGTTTAACACATGCCACACATTATCGTCTTCTTTGCAATCATGAGGCCTTTAATGGCCTTGACACTCCTACAATCCCGTGGACATTTGGATGCTTATCAATCAAGTAAACCTACAATCTGCTCATTTTCATATGAATTATGCTATGCATTAATTTAATACTGCTTTTTAACAATTATCAGCAATGAAATCTTTATAAACATACATGTAACATTGCTGAGGGCCCGAACTGGTGAGAGGAAACCTATTGGCCTGGATCGCTGAATAAAAATCCATCCAGCGGTCAGAACGGTCCAAGAGCATCCACATGGGATTCCAGCACTTTTAACCACTTAGCCGCACTTTTTCAAGATACAATGTGTGATGGGAGACACCAAGCTTTTGCCTTAGGAAGCATGTCGGGATCGGTAGATTATAATTGTGGAACTCTTTTCGTATGCCTTGCAGACAAGTTTCGTTTCCTCTTCTTAAGGTGTATTTGTGTGCAAGCTATAGACACGTACGTGAGACTAAGACTGTATCTTGGCCTGTCTTAACCGATAAAATCAGTTGTGTCCTTACGGAAGGATTTTTATTTTTGTGGGATAGGCTACAGCAATTGATCTATAAATGAGGTTATTCTCTCGGTAGGTAATTATTTCCAAAAGTTTGAAAGCCCAGCCTTACTGGCTTGTAGTTGACTACGCCCTTGACTCAATACACTCCATCTGTTTCTCTGTCTTTATGTAAATCAATCAAACACTGCTAGTCGTCTTTGACATGATATTAAGTTCGCACATTTCTAACAGGTAATTGTGAATTTATTATTTACTATTATAAATGTAACAGCTCTTTGTTAGGACGTGCAATGTAAATTCCCCACCTTAAATTTTTCAATCATTAACGGACAACAGTTTTTGTCTTTAATTTGACCTCACGTCAAAATCAATTCGTCTCTGAGACTTAATTAATGTATATCTACTTTCTATCCAAGGAGAAAACTGAGCTTGGTGACTTTTTCTAGCAAATTCTGATCAGTCCCGTTTCTTCTCGTAGAGAATGCTAGTGAAAATTCAAAACATGGCGCATTTTTGAACAAATGACGCGAGTTCCATGTCTTCCACCATTAATGCATTTATAAAAAACAGGACATAGTGTCTGTTGTTTCAACTACGATGTTATTTTTATTTATCCTTGTTGAGCGTCACTGCAGAGGAGTAGCTAGCATTTTTGAAAGGAGGGGGGGGGGGGGGAGAGAAGGGGGTCACACTCTCTCAAACCCAGAGTACTTACTGGTTTGTCATGTCGACATCCACGCTGTTTTTATTGAAAGTGGTAATCTTTCGGATGAGCGGTGAGTGCGGAGGGAGGGACAAGCATACAAAATAGCTGCATAGATGAAGTAAGTTCCAGGTAACATTATTTTCTCTGGTTTGTATTCTGTCGTTGATTGTCAAAAGGTGGGGGGAGGGGGTAACGGACAACACAGGACCCCCCCCCCCCCCCCTCCTCTTTTGGCTACGCCCCTGCACTGCTTACGACCTTTCTGGACATTGAGTTGTTGGAAAGGAAGCATCCACGACCACTCTTGGTCGCTTTATGTTGACAAGTTTGAAAAACGCTCTTTTGAATTGGGGAATTCGCCACGCATACAAATACGGGTTAATACCAGAGTTGCATAAGACAATCAAAAATTGCAAATCTCGCAACCAGTGAATCATTAAACAACTACAACTAGTACAGAAATTCAACAGGTAGATCATTATGCATGCAGGTGTAAAGGATGCGAAAAAAGCAAAAAGAACTACCATCAATGCCTTAGCCGCTTTGCTCTCTTTCTTTGCGTCTATGATTTTGTTTTTATTTTCCAGTTTACCACACTCTGTGCTGTCGTTTGCTCTCCGATATTGCCAATAATTTTCCCGTTCGCGCAATCTTTTGACAATTGCCATGTGGACAAATAAAAGTACGGCAAACGTGCAGATGACTGCAGTGTTGGCGAAAATAAAGGAATAAAATATGAATCCGAGTTTGAGGTAGACAAACAAAAATCCAAATGCCACAATCCAAATTATTATGGATGCTATGATGGCACGTTTCGATGTTACCGACATTGTCTTGTATTTCACGGGCGTTGACACGGCGACATATCTGTCGGCTGCTAGTGCTGCCAGTGTCAAAATAGATGCCGTACTCGAGATGAAATACAAAATGTGCAGGATCTTCTGGTTTACAATGTCGGATTGAAGCCCTTCACCAATGTGGTGTATTGCGGATATAGGGTCCACCAAAATTCCTACTATCAAATCTGTTGCGGCTAAGCTCAACAAAAAGTAATGAAATGGAGTTTTAAGATTCCTGAATGGATCCTTAATGATGGCGATACATACTAGAAGGTTTCCAGGAATGGTTATGAGCGCAAGAAACACTGAAAACGATGCAGTAAAATAAGACAATCCAGTGGGCGGAAGAACCTTCCCGCATGAGTTTGGAGCCTGAAGGGTCATCCTTACCTCAATCGTGGATGGCTTAATGTTCTAGTTTGACCTCAAGTGTCCTTGCCACAACCAAAGGCTTTGGGTCTATTGATTTCGAAAGGCTAACTTTAATACCCTTTAGACAGACTCTTCTCAAGCTGACAGGCGTTAGCAGAAATGTTTGCAGGAAAAATAAAGAGAATGAACGCTGTGGCAATCAGATTCTTCAAGTCTTCTGGAAATCTATACACATGCAGTAAACACGTTATTCAATTTCCTCTTTCTAACGTCATGAATGTTCTCAACAATTACTTGAATGATCCTAACACGCTGAGCTTTCTCTCCACTGCCTCGGTTTATCCACTAAAGTTATTTTTTAAAGGATTTTTAATTTCGTGAGTTTTGGTATACAAATTGGTGTCCGGCTGTTTGGGCACTACCTAGTGCCTTGTAGTTTTTGCAGGTTTCAGTTTCTCCACTGGAGCAGGAGTTGCTTCCTCACTGTCGTTTCAACTCAGTACAAAATTCGTAGCCCCTCATCATCGTTGAGTCATCCTTGAAACTACGAAAATATTTTTTGGCAAGCCACCTGCAGGAACCTAAAGAAAGAACAGCGATTTTAGACCTTCGAAGTGGTATGATGTCGTATAATCAGTTTTGGCTCTTGTACAGGAAAAATATATCACGCTCAATTTAAATAATCGACGATAGGAAGCAAGTTCGGCTTGACAGCGTTAGATTTCGGCTTCACAGCCGTTTCGAAAGAACTAAAAAAAGGACTAACCTTAAACGGTAAAACCTCCTGAACTGCGGAATCGAATTGAAATTTCAAATTCTTTGCGGGCTCTCTATATCCTCCTACATACCTATATAACCCCATTTCACTTTGTTTTATGCAGAATGATTTATGAATAGAAACACTTACAGATAAATACTGGCGCTTACAATTAAAGTAGT
>NC_090870.1:38450442-38465442 GCF_036669935.1 Montipora foliosa | reverse complement strand
ATCACTGGATTCCGGTTCTGATCCACTGCAGCTTGATAGTGAACTATTTGCATGTACTTCTTCCCCTGCTAACACGCCTCTTAGTTTTATGATATCCCCAGTTTTCAATCGCGCCTTCCGAAGGTCCTCCTCTCTGGCATCTTCGAGGGTCTCCATATCATCGATCTGTGGCGATCAAAACGTTTCTTAAGTAAGGAGGCTATTGTAATATTGAATAAGGATACAAAACAACGAGTAGCAAACTGGCCTTCACGTTTCACCAAATTTAAATGAACAGACTATTAAACTTTTAAGCTAAACCCAACAGACGCAACGGTTGAGTGTCACCCGGACATTTTTAAGTCCGATTCTTTGAAGGTGCCAAAGTTGCTTTTTCGATTTTCATTGAGAGCTGCAAACTCATTGGCAACATCTATAAGACAAAGTTTGTGGGTATTAAGTATTGTCAGATTTCTAAATCTTGTTTGTGTCATCGTCGGGCGTAGCCACGTTTTCAGTCTCAGTCTCTTAAAATAATGTAACGTACCCTTTTTTTTGTAAAAGACAGACGTGGTTTACTAAAGTAAAAAAAAAATAGTGATTTAATCAGCCAAAAAAGTGGGGCGGGGGGGGGGGGGTCCCTGAATATTTAAGATAAATTGATATCGAATAGTCCATTGAATACTCGACTTGAATCCAATTGATTGGGAGGGTTTTAAAGTTAAAATAGGCTTTTTTAACAGCTACTTACCCCTTCTTCTAGTAGAACTTCGAACACCCGATCTTTGTCTTTAAATTCAACGTCCTGAAATATACTTTCAAGCAGGTCCATGGCGAAAATCAAGCAATACGCTACCAGTTTATTGTGAGAGACGTCCAGTCGAGTCGTTACAAAAAAACCGCCACTTTCTCTTCTGGAAAGTCACATGACATCAAAGATTCGTCCCATCAGCCATCACGCTTACCAGGTTCGTACGTCTTCGAGATTGCATCGTCTTTATGTCGTCTCGTCGGAACGTAATCAGCTTTCCTCCCTGTACAAGTGCGGATGCTTTGTTCGATCAAAAACGAACTGTTCATATTATTAGAACTGTTACAGTATGTCTTCACCTCTCTGTTTTTTTATGTTGTGCAAAGGTGCAGTACTGCAGTCGAGTTACAAGGTTAAGCAGCATAATACGTCGTACGGCTTGTGGAACTCTAAGAAATCAATCGAAGGGCCCTCAACGGCAAAGGAATCGAAAATTGATGAAAGCGATTCGAGTTCGAGTGACTCAAGTAGCTATGTATGACAAAGAACACTGTGATGGACCTGATGATTATTGTTGTGGCAATGACCAGGTGCTTTCAGTAAGTAACCAAGACGAATCAACATTGTCGAAGGTACGTACGTGTAGCTGGTAAAGCTGTACAAGTTCCATTTTTGTCAGGTTTTCCCACATAAGCTTACTGTTAATATTTCGTCACATTTGAGATTAACCCTAGACGCTCACAAATTCTCAAACAATTTGTAATTCTACATATAGTTACAAGTTCCTTCAACTTAACTAGGAAATTACCATCCCTTTGAAAAGATCATCACGTGTATATGTACCAGATAGAAGTCAGCCTAAGAGGAATAGGTACTCTTTGATTGCTAACGTAGAACAGTAAAAAAAGGGTTAGGTTTACATGTATGAAGTGATAATAACCGCATCTATGACAGTTGGATGACTCCATAAGGCCTGGAATAAAACTTTTCCTTTTGCCAAATAAATGCCCAGCTGAAAATATGTATCTTTCTGGTTTTACTTGGGTGTATATTGACATTGAACAATTTCTAGAGGGTTTAGATCTCATTCCAGCTTATGGTTGATAATGCAGATGATGGAACTAACTCATCAGATTTTGACACAGAAGAAAGCAGCTCAGAATCAGAAAGTGAGGTACGCTTTAATTTTGTCGTGCTCGGAGGCCTATTAATTGGCTGGAATTTATAAAAGACTCGAGAATAGATTTCTAAAGCTTGAAAGTTTGGACTCATCTGACAGTTTGAACTAACTACAGTTGCTATCAAGTTGATGGTTGGTGGCTGTGAATTATGATAGGTTTACGTGTATTTAAATTAATTATAACAGAGATGGATTCTTGTACAGTCACAAATTAATCCAGTAGATTGTGAACATTATACTGAAAAATGATTAGAGTCAGAAATGGATTACAGCATACTCAGCTGTAACAGATATAACAGGTTATACCCCTAATTTTATACAGTGTCACTATCTTGGCGTCGCGCATGTCCTACGGCACTGAGCCCTCTCTCCAGCATAGGTGGAGCAGCTCAAGCAGGTCGCCAAGTAGTGCGTCCTTCCCTCTCTTGATGACCTCGGAGCGAATTCCGTCCTCTCCTGGGGCCTTTCCTGTGGACAGACAGTCAGCAGGGGCGGACTGTTTCACATCCTGAAGAAGGTCGGCTGCCCTCCCAGACTGCTCGCCATCGTACAGTCCTTTCATACAGATATGCAGAGCACAGTGTGTTACAACGGAGCAACGTCCGAGCCGTTCCTACTCAGCAGTGGCGTCAAGCAGGGTTGTGTGCTCGCTCCGACACTGTTCGGGATCTTCTTCTTCACGCTCCTGTCCTATGCCTTCCGGAACAACGACGACGGTGTGTACCTTCACACAAGGTCTGATGGGCGCCTCTTCAATCTGGCCTGACTCCGCGCGAAAACAAAGGTCCGCAGCGTCACCATCAGGGAGGCCCTCTTTGCCGATGATGCAGCTCTGGCGACCCACACCGAAGCAGCTCTGCAAAGACTGGTGGACCGCCTAGCACATGCGTGCAGAGAATTTGGCCTCACCATCAGCCTCAAGAAGACAGAGGTGATGTCCCAGGGAACTGAGTCTCCTCCCTCCATCGACATTGGAGACTACGACCTGAACCCAGTCAGCCAGTTCCAGTACCTTGGCTCGACTATCTCCTTATCGCTGGACCCAGGGATCAGCGCCAGGATTGCCAAGGCCGCCGGGATGATGTCGAAGCTCCAGAAGAGGGTGTGGGACAACAACAACCTGACCAACAGCACCAAGATGCAGGTGTACAGAGCTTGCGTCCTCAGCACCCTGCTCTACTCAAGTGAGGCCTGGACAACCTATGCTACACAAGAGAAGAGGCTCAACAGCTTTCACCTTCGCTGCCTTCGGGGCATCCTGGGCATCCGATGGCAAGACTTGGTTCCCAACACCGAGGTGCTCGAGCGGGCAGGACTGGCCCAGCGTCGACTGAGGTGGCTCGGACATGTACGCCGCATGGAAGACAGCCGCATCCCGAAAGACCTACTGTATGGTGAGCTTGCGGATGGAGCCAGGTCCCGTGGGCGCCCCTCCCTGAGGTACAAGGACTCGTGCAAACGTGACTTGAAAGGCGCGGGTATCGACTTAGAAACATGGGAGAGTCTTGCTGAGAACCGTGGGGCGTGGAGATCGGCTGTTCGCAGCGGGCTGGAGAGAGCCGAGGAAGAACGTTCCACCACCCTGCAGCAGAAGAGGGCTGAGCGCAAGGCGAGATCCACGCAGGACACAACAGCATCACCCTTCATCTGCCCCACCTGCTCCAGAGACTGCCATTCCAGAATAGGGCTGTACAGCCATCAGAGGAAGTGCAGCACCCGGACGTGACCCAACAGCGTGCAGCCATCATCTTTCGAGATGGACGGAGGACGACGACCCCTAATTTACTGCCTTGTCATTGGCTTTAACTGGAACTTAAAGCGGCAGTGTCACGATGGTTTCAGCAATTCTGTTGCAACAAATTTGTGTTTAAATAGATTGAAACCACCAAATACTGATTTTATTCTCAAGAGAAACATGACACAAGTACAAGGAAACTGTAATAAAGTGTGGATGGTCAACTTTGGCCTAGATTAAATTAGATCGAGGAAAGGTTAGGGCTGGCGTTTTGAAATTTAAGTCCTTTCTGTCTGAAACAAGTGATAAATAACAAAAAGGCATCAAAATCATCTGTGTTAGAGATTCAGTGAGATGATTTACTTCTATTTTTTTTTCACTTTACAGGATACTGGTGATGGAGTAATGTCAGATATTCATGACATGAATGCAGCATCTTTCTTACAGGAGACACATGATTTGCGTGAAGTTATAGCTCATAGTGCCCTCCTTCACAACAGTTTGACATGCACTTTGTTTGAGACCCTAGTTCAGCCGTTTGACTGGTTCTCTTCACGTCCCTCCATAAGCAAGGAGGCATTTACTCAGAACTCACAAATACGGCACTCAGTTCTTCCTGAAGGAAATTTGCTCCCAACATCCTATCGAGATGCCTACAAGATAAGTAAAGACTCCAAGACTAGCCAGAAGTTTTGGGACCAAGGATATTTCTTATCTTCTCCAAAGTCATGAAGGTGAAAAACACACTTCAAGTGCTTGCAGAATTACGAATGATATTCATGAGTGCCCAAGGTGGAAAGAAGCATTCAGTCCCAATGGTACATTTGAAGGTGATCCACGGTGCACTGCCATTGTGTTTAGATGGTCTCAATCCATGGAGCAAGAACACGACCAACTATTCCATGTGGCCACTTGTTTTAGGGAACTGAATCTCACGCGGACTGTTAGATAATACCATTTGGGAAATCTTGTTCTAGTGAGAATAATTCCAAGCTAAGTACAAGGGGCTGAACCTAAAAGTCTTGATCCTTACCTAGAAGTGTTAATGGATGAGATCACTTTTTTTCGTGGGTGTAAACTGTATGATGCATACAAAAGGGCACGATTTAATGTCAAAGTTGAAATCTTGATCTATGTCCTGGACTACCAAGGATATGGCAAAGTGTTCTCCGTAACAGGCACTGGTTCTTACTGAGGCTGTGCACGGTGCATGCTCCGGGGATAGTACTGCAAACATTTGTTTAAAATGGTTTATGCTGGCAACAGATGTTTCTTACCAATTCACCTTTTGAGCGTCAGCTTTCACGTGTAGTATCACGTGACTTTTTGTGTAAACAAACCGCGAAAGTTCGGACATTCGAGCAAATCGGACATATGACACATAGTGATATGGCGAGGCGAGCGGATATGAAATTTTAGTTTCTTTTTGTGTCGGACTTTGAGATGACCCAACAGAGACACTAGTTGCTTCGATGGTTATGTTTTGGTGTGGAACGCGATGGTTTTACACTCCTATTTCGACAGGATTTGCGGGGGTGAGTTAGGTTTTCTACGTCTTCGATCGCTAGGCGGACGAAAACGAAATGTATTCCTTGCATTATGTCATTACGAGTACCTTCATGTATTAAATTCTGTCATAAATTTGTGCACTTTGAGGTCAGTAATGAAACAAAATGAATGTGATTTGAGTGTGTGTAAATTTGGCCTCCTCTGTCATTGGGCATTTACAAGTTCGAAAACCCCGAATAAGTCTAACGAACTTCAGCAAGCAGTCCTGTTTGCAATAGTTCCAGGTTCAACGTGTCTAAGCTGATGACTATTAAAGAGGGACTTCCGCACAGAAATATCGCAGAACTCAATAAATATTTGCAGGGGCATGGGGTTTCAGTGAGCGCGTTTACGGTTTTGAAGTCTTCGCTGATAGAAATCGCCGCTGCAGTTGAAGCAATGACGTTTATACCAATAGAAAGACAAAACTGACGATGCAGAGAATTTATTAATCCCAATCCATTTTCAATGAAGTCAAGATCATGAACAATTTCAACTCCTCGGTGCCATTCGGCTTGTACGATTTTTCAGTTAATAACCATTTAATATTACCACTCCACCGAATACGACAAACAGGGACTCACCGCTTACGATTGAGGCCCTCCCAGGGGTTTTAAGGAATAATGGAACATGGCTAATTGGTTCCATTGGCTAATTGGAACTGCGAAACAATGTCAAAATAATTTAGGGAAAAAGGGAGCATAAACAATTTAAAACAATTTTAGAGATCAATAAGCTGGGAACAAGTTTGAAAGTAGTTAAGGAGCAACGACCCCCTCTGGGAGAGTCTCATGATTGTCGCTTATTTACTGATGGTTTAACACATGGAATCTCCGAAAAGTGGAGTGTGTCCATGCATATGAGAGTGTAGCTAAGGTGAAGCCCTTCATTAAAAGGATTTGTTGGTTGAGAAAGCAAAAATACGTACCCCTTCCAAAAAAAGTTGAAAACACATAGTCATAGATCAGTGGCCTTGCATCCAAAGACACTATCTGCCAGATGAGAGGTAATAAATGTGCCAATTACTAACTAGTAGTCGTGTTATCTTGCCTTAATTAGCAAAAGTTATTGCACTACAGAAGCAGACACATCAAGTTGATGAAACCGCTAAATCAAATGAAAACAAGCATGGGAGTGGTATTAATGAATTAAGAATAAACTACAAGAGCTTCTAAGACTGAAGCAAACATTTGGATGGAAGTAGTTTTGGACGTTATTCGCTTTCAGAACATTGAAAGTACCATGACAAAGCAATGGCAATGTGAGGACTGGGGTTCATAACCGCTTCAATGTGCAAGAGATTCATGTCAAGAAAAATTTATAGGGCTAAAAATGTCACAAAGTTTGCCATCCAATTTTGCATAAACTATTGTTTTCAAATGCTCTTGGGAATATGCAGTGTCCCCAAGAGCATTTGAAAACCATAGTTTATGCAAGATATGGGGGACAAACGAAGTGTAGTATGGGGCATTCGAAAATAGAGAATAGCCTAAGCACAAACATCCCAGAAATTGTAAACAAACAATGAACTCCAAAATGTCAGAGAGTGGGGCTATTTCATGAGGTCAGTGCTAGCAATGCTAGTAAGTGGGTTGTGAGCCATACCCACCACAAACTTGTATGTTAGATCCGATACCCGCGTCAGTCCTCAAAAATTGTTATGATTTGCTTCTTCTGTTTATCACGAAGGTTGTAAACTGTTCTTTGCAGAACTGCACGTTGACTTCAGACATGAAACGAGCCATTGCCAGGCCCTCCCTCAAGAAACCATCACTTGATTACCAACTATACAAGAACTACAGACCTATCTCCAACCTGATGTTTCTCTCTAAGTGCTGCGAGAAAGTAGTCGCGAGCCAATTTATTTCCCATCAGCGTGAAAATAAACTTGAAGAAACCTTTCAGTCTGCTTATAAAATGGGCCATAGCACCGAATCAGCGCTGTTGCGAGTGCATAACGATGTGCTATGTGCACTGAACGAAGGAAGGTGTGTGATGTTGGTACTGTTGGATCTGTCAGCAGCGTTCGACACAGTGGACCACGGCCTCCTACTATCGCGCCTCTCCCACAGCTTTGGTGTTCAGGGCTCTGCCTACACTTGGTTTGAGTCTTACCTGTCCAGTCGTTCACAGATCGTCCAAATCAGAGATACTAGTTCTTCTAATCGTCAACTGACCTGCGGTCTTCCCCAGGGGTCCGTGTTGGGCCCAATTCTATATTTGGTCTATACCTCTCCTCTCGGAGCTATCCTGCGTCGCCATGGTGTCGGGTTTCACATGTACGCAGATGACACTCAACTGTACCTTGACATGAAAACCACCAAAGTGGAGGACATTGTGTCTGCGCGCACTAGGGTTAAAGTTTGTTTGCGTGAGCTGAACCAATGGATGCTTTTAAACAATCTTCGGTTAAATAACGATAAGACTGAGCTCTTGGTCCTGCACGCTAAACATCGCCCTAAGCCACCATTAGATTCGATTACTGTGGGAAAGTTTGATCACGTCACACCACTACTTATTGAGCTACACTGGCTCCCCGTCCGTCAGCGTATTGTTTTCAAGATCTTACTGTACACCTTTAAAGCACTTCATGGTGCGACTCCAACGTACCTGAATGAGCTCATCAGTCCTTACATCCCTAGGCGAGCTCTTAGGTCTGCTGACCAACTTCTATTGGAGCAGCCAACGCACAAGCTTAAATCGATCGGGTTGAGGGCTTTTTCAGTGTGTGCGCCTTATCTCTGGAACTCGCTTCCATTTGAGATTAAGAGCAGCGCATCTGTCTCCATCTTTAAAGCTAAGCTTAAGACCTATCTTTTTCGACAAGCATATTTTTAGACTTTCATTTTTACAATTTTGATTTCATCGATTCTTGGATTTTTTTATATTTATTATTATTATTTTTTAGTGTATGGAGTATAATTTATTTGGCACTGTAAAGCGCATTTGGGCATTAGGAAAATGCGCTATAGAAATAAATTATTTATTTATTATTTATTAAACTGCAAGTGATCTCTGAGGGCTTTTGGATTGCAAAGTCAAAGCCATTCCTTGGAGTGATAATATTTAGAAATGCCAGTGTTCTAACACTGAGCACTGTAGGATATAAGTACCATTGGAAACAAAGAGATCTTCACCGAAAAGAAGGTAAAATTCTTCACCCTGGAAATCGGTGGCAACACAAATGGGGACGGTTTTGCTTTGAAATCAACATCAAAGTACTAATGTTTGTAAGTGGGCAATCTCGTACCCAGAGTCCTCGGGCTTTTTGGCCAGCTAGTGAGCGCCCGGAGAGACTCTGAGATAATCGACTCCATTTTCCCAGAAAACGTGGGTTCCGGTCTTATTACGTATGCTTGAGTTTAACCGGAAACAGAAAAGAGAAAACCGTAAACAGTAGAAATGGCGGGTAGAAAGTGTTCGAGAAACAAGAATATTAGCCTTACACACAAAGAAACTGGAGAAATGATCATTGGCTTGCTGTAAGAGCAAGTGAAGATGAAAGATCACGAAACCTCTGACGCTTTCGGTGAGTGTATTTTTAGTGTTCCAGCGTACATTCCATAGTTCAGAATGCAATGAGAATGCTATCGTGCAAGCAACACGATCGACAACTTTTTTGTGGAAACGACACAAAAGTTCTCTTCTTCTACAATTTGATGTTTCCGTAATTCTGAATGGCTTCGACAAGACCTTATTCCACGGATTTCTCCTCTAAGAGACTGATGTAATGTTTTCCCACGGTACTTTTGCAACAGCAACAGTAATCACTTTTTAGCAGCGTGGGAATATTCCCGTGCGGTGTAAGACATAATTCAAACCTCGTCGTTTTATTATTTTTGTGATTTATATATTTCTGAGGTAGAAAAAATCAAACAGCACTGAAACTAGTTTTAGATTTTGAAACTCCCTCCAAATTCTGGGGCTTCCGAATTGCTTACTGACTTCCTGTCGGACTGCCATCGTTACGCAAGCGGCCAATCAAAAAGATTGTTCAAGTCGATTATCCCAGAGTCTCTCTGGGCGCTCACCCACTGGCCAAGAAGCCCGAGGACTCTGGGTACGAGTTTGGTAAGTTGGCTGAAACGTTGTCAATTCGTTGTGTGGATCAAACAAGGATCTTCTCTGTTGATGTGACGATGACCCTAGCTTCATGTCTAATGTGTGTGGCAAACTATAGAGGAGTCCTCCCCTTTCTCCCCTTTTGTATAATAATTATACAAGTTCAAAATAGTACTTAAAATGAATATTTCATGCTTTCATGCTCAATTAGTACTGTAATTGTATGAAGAGATAGATGCATCACCCATACGTATAATGAGTTTAAACTGTTCAAAATTACAATGTTTATTCGAATGATTCGGCAAAAATCAGTACATAATTTTTTTTAGGGGAAATCTCCTGAACAGAACTCTGGATATGTGATACTTATTCCAATCAACAGAAGGTCAGAAATACTGTTCCATGTAATACAAATAAAACCCCTACAGTAATGTAACTGTACTTCGTACACACCAACGAGTCACTGCGATGACTGCCATAATCCACCTTTTCCACCTCTCGATTTCTCTAACTTCGGCCGGAAAATGAAAGAAACTTGATCGGATCACCCTTCGCGTTTCTTATCTACGATTTCGTGTCTCGGGAATCGTTTTTACATGTGACAGAATCACATCTTTTAGTCGAGACCATTCTGCAACTCGCTGCTCGTACCAGGTAAAATCCTATAAACGGTGGAAATGACTACGGTCTCTGATGCAGCTAATAAACCACACTCAAATCACTTTCATTCTGTTTTATTGCTGATCATATGTACGACAAGTTTCATACACAAAGGTAAATTCGTTAATAACAATGCGAGGAATGCATTTCGCTTCCCTCCGTTTAGCGATCGAAGCAGGAAAAAACATGACTCACCCTCGTAAATCCTGTCGAAATAGGAGTGTAAAACTATCGTGCTCCACACCAAATCCTAACCATTAAAGTAACTAGTGTCTGAGTTGGATCATTTCAAAGTCTCACACAAAAAGAACTGACATTTCATATCCGCTAGCCTCGCCATCTCACTATGTGTTGTATGTCCGATCTGCTCGATGTCCGAACTTTTGCGGTTTGGTTACATAAAAAGTCACGTGATACTACACGTGAAAGCTGACGCTCAAATGGTGAATTGAACACGAGCTGAGGAAAGACCAACATAATTTACCAGAACACTAAGTTGAATTAAGAGGTATACCAGCATTTCGGAAGTTTCAGCATGACCTGTTATTCCACAAACCTTATGATAATGCAAAGAACAAGACTCAGAGCAGTTATCTTGAAGGAGGGGTATGTTAGGAAAGTTCTGGAAGTGAAAAGAGTGCCGGATAGAGTGACGAGTCTGAAGTTAGAAAATGAAGGCGTGTTGTTCAGTTTTGTGAGTGGTCATGCCCCACGGGTTGGATGTGAGTTAGAAGAAATTAAAAGGAGCAATTCTGGAGTGAGTTAGATGAATAAATGCGGAGTTTACTCAGAGGGGACAGAGATTGAAAAGGATGCAGAGGATGGAGTTAGATGGAGGGAAATGATTCGCTGAGACGACCCCTAAGGGGAACAGCGGAAAGGAAAATAAGGAGACTGGTGTGTAGATGATTTCCATTACTTTTAGTGATACTGAGGTGAAAATTTGTTTTGGAATATCAAAACTTGATGATTGAGGAAAGATTATCCAAGAGAGAGCAGTCATTGACTGAATTTGCGTTAATTTAAGGAATCGGAGGGCACGGAAAGCACTATTCGCTTGTGTGGTGAATAATAAAATAGCATTTTTAACGTAAGAAAAAGAACTAAGACCATGAATGGTTGTTCTAGGTTTATTGAGGGACGAAATTTAAATTCCGCGATAATCATGCATCCGAAGAGGACGGGAGAGAAAACGTATTCATATTTACATATAAGCAGGAAAACCCTTAAAAAAAACAACAACAACCACATACTTTTATACAGTATAATGTGAAGAAATTCTGAATGACCCAGTCCTACAGGCAAAACACCGCATCGATTGAAGTTTTTAGCTTTCAAAACTTGCCCAAATTGTATCGTTAGGTGCTGGAATTCGCAAACAGAAAGGCCAGAGAGAAACGCCATGCCTTAAGTGACATGCCTTAAGTGACAACAAAGCATTTTAGGCGGCCCGGCAACTTCTTTAAAAGGTTAGTGCCTAAAATTTGGTTTGTATAATCTTTTGCCCTGTATCTTCAGTTCTCAATTCATAATTTTTTCAGAACTAGCGTTTAACGAAAATTATTTGACATATGGATCCCCATATAAACACTACAAATTCTTTACGCTTTGCCTACCCGTCAAAATGGCGGTCAAAACCGTGATAAGGCCTATTACGTGGGCCATTTTGCTCTAAAGTGGAGTAATGTGGTTAGAAATTGCTGGCCCGGCTAACCGGGCTGTCCCGGTGAAGGCGATTACATGAAAAAATCTCAGCCTTAATTCTACGTCAGTTTTTGAGTAGGTCTTCGTTTTCGAGGTCTTCCTTTCAAGGTCTTCGTTTTCGTGGTGTTCGTTTTCTAGGTTTTAGGTCTTCATTTTTGAGGTCTTCGTTTTCGATACTACCGTTGCAAAAGTACCGTGGGAAAACATTACATCAGTCTCTTTGAGGAGAAATTCGTGGAAGAAGGTCTTGTCGAAGGCATTCAGAATTGCGGAAACAAAATTATAGTAGAAGAGGACATTGGTGTCGTTTCCTGGCAAAAATTTGTCGATCGTGTTGCTTGCACGATGGTATTCTGAACCATGGAATGCCGGAGCTGAAACATTAAAAATACACTCACCGAAAGCGTCAGAAGTTTCATTTTCACTCGTTAATACAGCAAGCCAATGATCATTTCTCCAGTTTCTTTTATAGTGTGTAAGGCTAAAAATTGTGAGTTTTGAAGCAAGCAACGTAAGTTGGATCAGTGGCTTGATCTGATCGGCATAATGTTATTAATATTATTGATATTTAGTAAAGTTGGGAAGCTCAATATTTTGAGCTGGCCAGCCGAAATATAGTACACCATTAAAATCAAATTAATATTTACGTTGTATCGGCTCTTGCTCAAAACATTTAGCTTCTAAAATGTTTGTTTCTTGAACACTTCCAACCCGCCATTTCTACTGTTTACTCATTCTCGTTCCCAGAGCTGCGATTCTCTTGACCATCGCCACGGATCCTTGGAGGAGGGATAACCGACTCGTGTTGAGCTTTCGAATGAACTACCGTCTTCACAAACTTCTGAAATGTCGTGACCGTAACGTAACAAGTTCTACATATTCGGGATGGTAATAAACCATCGTCAACAGACATTTTCAAACCAGAAAACTCTTCTCAATCCCGTACAATTCCTTCCTAATTTCCTTTTCACCAAATAAATCCAAAGGATGGTTGTTACTAATAATATATCTGTTGCAAGTACCGCAAACAGAAAACAAAATCCCTTCGGCCATTCTCTTCCGATTCCTTCCGGTTAGCATTTTTATTGTGTTCCCATCTGACCAATCAGTGACGAGAAAGGATTTGAAGCTGCCAGAGCTTGCCAGAGCTCTCGATCTGTGGCGCTGGCCAAGAGGATCGCAGCTCTGGGAACGAGAATGCTGTTCACTGTTTTCTCTTTTCTGTTTCCGTTTAAACTCAAGCATGCGCAATAAGGCCGGAACTCACGTTTTGTGGGAAAATGGTTAGAAAAATGGAGTCCATTATCCCTGGGTAAAGACTTGTGTCCATATCTCAAAGGGCGTGAGGTGCCTGATAGTGAAATTAAATCACTTGCTTGAGTTTAAACGGAAACAGAAAAGAGAAAACAGTAAACAGCATTCTCGTTCCCAGAGCTGTGATCCTCTTGGCCAGCGCCACGGATCGAGAACTCTGGCAAGTTCCAATCCGTTCTCGTCACTGATTGGTCAGATGGGAACACAATAAAAATGGCGTCACCGGCGATGCTTTCAAGTGGTTCGACTCTTATTTGTCTGGTCGGACCCAACGCGTCATTGTCGACGGGAAACTGTCAGAAAGATGTCATCTGTCTTTTGGTGTGCCACAGGGATCGTGTCTTGGTCCTCTTCTTTTTTCTGTTTATGCCAGCAAGCTCTTTGAAGTAATAAAGACTCATCTACCCCACGCCCATGCATACGCTTAAGACATCCAATTATACCTCTCGTTCAAACCAGACAGTGTGGTCGGTGAGACGGAGGCCAGGTTTGCCATGGAGCAGTGTATCAGGACGGTGAGAGCGTAGATGGTTGTTGATAAGCTCAAGCTTAACGAGGAAAAGACGGAGTTCATGCTAATCGGGACTCACCAAAAGCTCTCCAAAGTACGAACCGATAGTCTCTTAGTTGCCGGAACCGTCGTGTCGTCTGTAAGCGAAGCTAGAAATCTCGGTGTTTGGTTTGACTCTAAATTTTAATTTCAAACACATATTAACAAGACATGTAAGTGAGCGTTTTACTATATTTACAATATAAGACGTATACGTAATTTTTTATCATTTATCTTTTTTAAATTATTTTATTTTATTAAACTTTGCCTTCTAAATTAACTATGAACAAAACATGACGACGTAAACAAAAAATGAACAAATACTGGGTTAAGGCAGGGTGTCCACAACAGCTGACGTCAATTACTGTGGGCTCAAGATTAACAAAGTTCTAAACACTCGAATAAAATAGTAAAATATAGTAAACTAATAACAACACGAAATAGGCTCTGAAAGGTTGCGTGGCGTATGACGAAGCGCGAGATAACTGCATCTTTGTAGTATGAAGAGAGCAGAGATTTAAACTGGTTTAGAGTTACATGTTCGTATCTTAACTGCAGGGGGGCGGCGTTCCAGATTCTAGAAGTTCTTAGAAAAAAAGAGTGCTGATAAGTAGAAGTGCGGCATTTCTTTGGTCTGAAAGATTTTGCATTGCTAGCGCTTGCTCTAGTGACCCTTATGGAAACAATGCGTTCAGGGAGCACGTCATGTGATATACAAACAATACCATTGGTGGCCTTAAAGAAAAAGACCAAGTCCAAAAACTCATGTCAATAACAGATAGGTAGAATATCAATTGACAAGAGTCTCTATAGCTTTCCTCACATAGGAAGGGTAGATCTAAAATAAACTTTGAGTCGCGTCGCTGGACGCGTTCGATGCGTCTTATGAGGTATATCGTTTGCGGAGACCACACTGGAGTGGCGTAGCCAAGAGCAGGATATACGATAGCTAAGTAGAGATTTCTGCGGGTGCTTGAGCTTTGAACGTCCATCGCACATCCACGTATGAGCCCCAGTAACTTGTTTGCCTTAGCTCACTGTTCGAGCGTGTGCTTTTTCCACTAACGTAGACTTCGAGTTCTTTCTCGTGATTGGTGACCTCTAGCGGCTTATCATTTATCTTGTACTGGAACTCAACTGGATTGAACTTTCTTGTGATGCGCTGCTGCTTGCATTTCTTTTGGTTGAAAACCATGCCTGAGGAGATAGACAAAGCCTCCAGTTTGTCTAGGTCGTTTTGCAGGAGGATAGCGTCTTGGGTGGAGTCAACCCTCCGGTACAGCTTAGTGTCGTCAGCAAATGAGGCCACTTTCGAGTTCACCACAACATCAGGGAGGTCATTCACGTACAAGAGTAACAATATTGGACCCAGAATGGAACCCTGGGGGACTCCTGACGTGACATCCATCTCGGGGGAACTGGTACTGAGTAGGGTAACCCGTTGTCTCCGGCTTAGCAAGTAAGACTGGAACCATGACAATAGGTTTCCAGAGATGAGGAAGTTGGTCTGGAGCTTG
>NC_090870.1:38422942-38437942 GCF_036669935.1 Montipora foliosa | reverse complement strand
GTCTCCGACAGGCAGCATTATTAACAAGCGGTGGTCATCATGCAGTGCTGGAAGTAACTCCATAGATGGTGCATCAGCAGACTTCCCAGAGACACCTGATAATTTTGAGGAAGTGTGCGTCGAGGCAGACTCCTATCACCAGTGGGGGCAGCTTATTGGTAACTGGAATGATGCACTTAGGAAGAGACCCAAGTTTGTACAAGACATGGTTAGGAGAGGTATACCTAATGCTTTGCGAGGGATGGTGTGGCAGCTGCTCTCTGGTGCACGGGATTCGCCTCTTAAAGACCAGTATCCTCAAATTATTAAGGTACATGTAATACCTGCTTTTCTGACAGATGTAAGTTGGCTTAGTTGAGACTGTTAAATTGTTAACAGTAGGTTGGTAATTAAGGCAATTCATCCGGAATCAATTGCATATACATGCAAGCTTTGTCACTCTCTTTCAAGGGCAGTTCAGAAATTTCCAATGAGGACTCTTAAGAAGATATAATTATGTATTATTTTTGGCCCCATGATTCCTCTCCATGACAATAAGCATTAAAAAAAAAGAAGAAATCAGGACTTAATACATGATTTCGAAATTCATTGAGCATTTCACATTATTTTAACAGTACCACCCAAAACTATTGACTCCTTTTGAATCACCTCCTTGAGACTTTTCCTTGGCAGTTGTGTAGGAGAATGCTTTTTGGCTGAGGTAAGGTAAGACTATGGTCAGGCTCCAAAGTTGCCATGGGAAAGCATACCAGTGTACCTCGATGAAACCTTAGTAATTTAAATGCCACGGCAGAGTCTGAACAGGTTTTCAGAGTATTTTAGTTACCCACAAAACGTGGATTACATATTGGTTATGGTTATGACTGCTTTTGTCGTTGGTATGTATTGCATTTGAAGCTGTTAAGATGAGTTATCCTAGTAAGTGTTACATACATGTAATTGGCAATGCTCTATTATTATTTTAAAGATTTTATAATTATTTTCTTTACATTGTGACTGTTGTTTTTCTTTTGTATACTTAATAGAGTACTTCAGCTTGTGAGCGTATGATCAAACGAGATATTGCGAGAACGTTTCCTGATCATTCATTCTTTAAAGACAAAGATGGGATTGGCCAAGGAACACTTTTCAATGTGATCAAGGTAGAATTGTTTCAGGTCGGAATAATACAAATAATAATAATAATAATAATAATAATAACTTTCAAAAAGAAACACACAATTTTAAATTTGCAAAACATGTTTCGGATGATCGACATCCATCGTCAGTTGTGAATACAAGTGAAACCGCTAGTCGGTGTTGTATAAAAGATAGCTAATAACATGCATAAGTCCTGATTAAATAACGTGAATAGAAAATACAATGATGAGAAGACAATGGGTATGGACGAGGAAAATTACAGTGAAAGTGTTAAATTGACATGATTAACCTGCTTATTTAATGAGGGTTTTTCCCAACCTATGTGTAAGGCCTCCTTGATTTTTAGTTGAAAAGGCGTGGAGGCGGTGTCAAGGATTGAAAAACACTCCTCCGAGCATAAAGATCTGCATGCTTCTGACCCATTAATGTGCTGAAAGATATGCGAGTTCTTATCCGATGTTAAATGTTCACGAACACGTGTAGCAAGATAATAATAATAATAATAATAATAATAATAATAATAATAATAATAATAATAATAATAATTATTATTATTATTATTATTGTAATATTGTTTTAAATGGCAATTAGTCTTAGATTATTTGTTATAGTGCATAATAAATTTAAATGTAACCATAATTGATTAGAGTGGTATGTGAACAAATTGTAATTATAATTGAACTGTTGGCCTTTTTATAATAATAAAGTGCTGTTTAGTCACCAGCTTCAAAAGGTACCAACTGAGTTATGGCTCGTATGTTGCATAATTCTTTATTAAGGAACCTTACTCACCCACTTTACATTGCACGCCCACATTACTTCAGTTGACATTTTCAGGTCCCCCAAAACTCTGAATTCTACAACTGTGTAAAGTAATCTGTTTCCATTGGACATCAAATGGGCTATATAATTCTGTTTTTTGTATGGGAAAAGTAAGTCTATGTTTATTAGAATTTCAGTTCTAATATTATTTATATGTATAACTTGCTCTTTGCAACATGTTATTGAGTGGAAACGCAATCGTTGTTGAACCAACTGCTCTTGGAATGGCAGCGAAGAGTACTGAAATTGGGAATTCCTCGATTAACGGCTGGAACAATCAGAATCAATGTCTTATAATTTCTGGAAAATGAAGAAATAACTTCTTGGACTATATTGTAAGGAATCACAAACAGCGAATACGCCGTCGGATTGATAATTCTGTTCAAATATAGATGTGTGTGTCTTCCTCTCAGGCTGCCGGCACTTAATGAAGAGGCAAGGTATTAAGTCCATCACAATCAGTAAAAAGCCTCTAAACCATGATTGCTGTTCATTTCATTTTCTCACTGATAGTAAAGACTGCATTTTGTGGAAGCAAGCTTGTTTGTGACATTTTTATTCTTGCACGGGAAAATTTGAAAGCTATAGAGGTCAGAAGGTCAGCTTGTGTTTTATTTTCGGGAAGAAGAAATTGTTGTTATTCTTGTTGGATTCAGCACCCGTTTGAAGACTTACATGTAGTATAAACTTGAAAAAAAGGAAATTCTTGGAACGTAGAACAAGAGCATTTCATCTAATGCTACACCTGTGTGTTGCGTGTGCCACACTGAAACTAGATCTTCACATGTAGTTTATACTCGCTTGTCACTAACCGCTTGCATTATTTACGAATTACCCCTGGCCACAAGCAGCAATTTGAAATTTAACTATCTCGCCTAGCGTGTTGTTTCCATTGCAAACTGCTAAGGTATATTTAATAAATATGGGTCGCTTGCTTATTAATTAAGGTCCAGTTAAAAGTTCAAACAACTAAGTACCACACATATAGAAATTGTATTTCCCTCTTGCATTCACCGCAGATGTAGCTCCACGCTTCATTGAAAAGCGCTTGAAATGGCAAGGTATCCATGTAATTTCAAAGGATAAAATATTAATGCTCTTGAGGGTCTTCAAAGTGTTTAGAAGTGTTTCCCTGAGTGCAGAAATTATAACTAAACGATACTTGCCCATATATGGAATTAGACTCTCCAAAATCCTAGGCGCACTATGTAAAGTGGGTGAGTAAGGTTCTTTAAGTTAACTAGTGTGATCATGATGTCTTGTATTGTTCTAGGCATACTCAGTTTGGGACAAGGAAGTAGGATACTGTCAAGGAAGTGCATTCATTGTGGGCATATTGCTAATGCAGGTAACTATCACTTACAGTGTGTTTGCGTGACTATATACAGCTAGTTACTTTCAATTTAGAATATTACATTGTATGTGTAATTTGTCTCACACACCATTTTCTTTTGTCTCAATAGACCTAATCGGCTAACTCAATGTTGTACCCAATTCAAATCTCTTGGGACTAAGATTCTTTGTGTATTGTATTTACATGATAATGTAGCATTCATATTTAAATGATATGGAAATACCTCGAACAAAACGTTTTATTCCCAAAGGGTTTGAATTGGGTACAACATTGAGTTAGCCGATTAGGTCTATTTGTGTCGTGATTATTAATTTATGACAAAAGCCTTTTCAAATCCAGATCATGATTAATTGTCATTGGCAAGGGCCTTGCCCCCTATGCAAAGAAATAAAAAATAAACTAGTTAAATCTGAATAACTAAATTTTTATTTTAGAAGCAGAAGAAATGAATATAATGATGCTATAAATGAATGAAGCAAATAAACCAAAATTAAGAAGAAAGTTAAGGTGGCTTACTTCAGTTTTCCGAAGAATGAAAATGAAGATTTTGAAATCTGTGAAATTAAAAGCAACAGGATGTTTCTTCTGAAGTGTTACTCACTGTAATTGATGTAAAATATAATTTTACCTAACAAATAAATGCAAATTAGGGAAAAATGCTAAATATAGTGACCGAGCTCCTGGAGGGAGGACTGGAAATTAGAGTCATTTTGAAAGCCTTTTTCTCAGAAAAGCTAGCCGTACTACCCACCTTAAAATTTCAGGATTTCCTTAGTGAGTAAAAATTATCATGTGTACACATAGAAATAAATAGTTAAATCTGTCAGACAGGTTTTTCACAAATGGCAAAAATGTTTTGATAATAACTGAAAAACTGTGTGATAGATCTTTTTAAAATAATGTTGACGGTTTAATCTTCATATAGTTTACTAAAAAAAAAGGCCTTTGAAATGTCTAGTTTCCAGGAGCTTGATCACGATATTTAGCATTTTTCCCAGATTTACATTAATTTTATTTGTTAGGTAAAACTACATTTTACATCAATTGCAATGCCTAACGCTTCAGAAGAGACCTCCTATTGCTTTAATTTCACAGGTTTCAAAATCTTCATCTTTTTCGTTGGAAAACTGTATTAATTTAAGCCACCTTGACTATATATACTGTATGAACAAATTGGAAATGAAAATTAATAAGAAACTAAGTAATAATGAATATTACAGTGTTATAATATGATAATCAGTAAATTAATAATGAAACCTTCTGGTAAATTTTGTATTTTTTGGTTTTGCCAGATGCCGGAAGAGGATGCATTTTGTGTATTTGTCAAGCTTATGAAAGACTACAGAATGAGAGAAATATTCAAACCAACAATGGCTGAACTTGGACTGTGTATATTCCAGTTGGAGAGCTTGCTGCAGGTACTTGATTAATAATAATTAATATTATTTGTTTCGTATCCAGCACAATGTCTGAAGCAACCACATGTACATGTATGTACATGTCAGCAACCATTTTTGTTACTTTAACTACTTTTAATGTACTCACAAAAAGGCCAAGATGCATGAATTAACCGTATGTATTTATTTTTCATCTTTAAGGAAAGCCTTCCTCTGTTGTTTTCTCATTTTCAAGCACAGGTTAGTTTTGTTGAAAGATTCATTTGTTTATCATTTATTTTGTAGCACAAGAATGGTTATTGCATGACCATAATAAAACAGTTCAATGGGTACTTGATGGATTGATTATTATCTAATTAATTTATTTAGTTTTTATAATACTTAATATAGTGTCTTTTAACATTAAAATGATCAAAACGGTTTACATGAATTTAAAAATATATATGTAAAGTAAAAGCAGAAACCCATAAGGGTTGAAACGTGTAACGGCCCCTTGTGTGCTGGGAAACAAGCTTCTGCTAAGTACCATATTTGGAACAACAAGAGCGAGGGGTTTCCAAACATGGTACTTAGCACTGAAACATTCAATCAATCAGTTCGCACTGAATATTCGGAAGCTGTGAACGCGCATTACACGTTTCAACCCTTATGGGTTTCTGGTGAAACCTAAAACGAAAAGTACACAATTGACCACCACCCTTACAATTGCTGGTGTTATGGGACATATATTGTCCAAATATGGAAATGGCATGGGAGAACCTATGGCCCATACGTGGGTATTGTATTTCTTTGGTATGGGTTATTTTCCCCCATATCAAACCCATAAACAGTGACTGTCTTCATTTAGCACAATTTAATTGTCTTATAATTATGCTATGGGATTGCTACGTGTTTTGTAAAGTTCCATATATTCCCCATAGGATCTGGTATGGGAATGACATGGGACAGCCCCATATCAATCCCACATGCTGACTCACTAGTCTCTGTGGGATTGCTATGTACAGTACCATATTTTGTAATGTTCCACATATTTCCCATAGCATAAATCTGAGGAAAGGTATGTTACATTCCCATACCAATCCCTTGTGATCATTGACTCTTCTCTATGGGATTGCTATGGGTAATTTTGATTTAAGTCCCATACCAATACCATACATGATCCAGGACTTAAACAAATGGGAAATCTATGGGATAAAACTTCAGTGAAATATGACTGATTAATGTACCCATAATTCAACCACCACAACCTACATGTATATCCCCATACCATACTTTACACTGGTAAATTGACTAGGTAATTGCATGGCTATAGCCCCTATTTTAATCTTCTACTTGTATCAATCAAGTGTAGTAAGCTATAAGGTCAATAAGTGAACCACACTATCAGTTTCACATTCTTCACATGTTTAATTGCTGTACATGATATCCATATAATTCCTTTCACGCAGTATAAATCATTGTTTTGTCTCAACAATATTAATATTCAAAATCTCCTTACTTGAAAACTGAAACTTGATAACTACACTGTATAATAAAATATGATCATTACAAAAATCCTCAACCTGTGCAAACTTTATTCATACAGTGTAATTAAAAATATTCAAAAAGGCACATCTGAATTGTTTACTCTCGTCTTGCGAGCTCTAATTCTTTGGGGCCGTCTTGCCTCCACACATTTCATATTAATTTTTTGAACCATTTGACTAGGAGCAGGAGAGTCCTTGGCAAACTTTGCACAAACTTTTCCTGAAAAAGATTTGAAAATTTATTAGTTTGTCATGTTAATTAAATGCTGTGAGCCAACCTTTGCATAACATTAAGTATTGGTTAAATGTTCAAGGCAATGCTTCCTGTAGTTGTGGGGTGAGATGTTCAAAGCAAGATTTGCACTAATTTGGGTATAAAAAAACTTATTGATTTTGGCCACACTTAACCCGTGAATAGTGCTATAATCAGCCTTCAAACATCTCAGCCCCGGTGATTAACTTGTATGTTGTCAATTTTAATAACTTTCATAAAAGATACCTTCGGCTTTAAATATTAATAACCCAACCTAAAACTTAACCCAAGACTGCTTTTGGGAAATGCTATAAAAGTTAATAAAATATACCCCGGTAGCCCAACTTACCTATGAGGGCATCAATTATCATTGCAGTCATTGGCTTGTGGACATCACCATTCTTGCTTTTCCTGTCATTTCCTTTTGCATTTGAAACAGCAAGTGTTTCTGTGGTGAAGAATATATCAATAGCTGCATTGATATATCCTGGCCAGCTCTTGAATGCTGAGCAGTATGCCTGCTGTTGAGGGTATACCTAAATACTCCTGACCCCTCCATTACTTCTACCATCTGTAAAATAGACAGAAGTTGAATGCAATTTGCCATTTGTGGTATTTTTTTTACATGACAACTATTACTCAAAAGGGACTGGCGATAGGCTGGGCTACACACTTTGAAACAGGAAAAGTTAACAGCAAGATATGCGTACTTGACCAAATGTGATACTGTGTGCAATGTCATTTGACTTAGGTCTAAAACAAAAAAAATTATGAATGACTTTCATTGCGAGAGGCAACTGAATAGAGATATCCCAGATGATATGAGCACTTTAACACAACATTACAGTGTACAGAGCAGAAAGGTGACTTGCTTTTCAGTATAAAACAATACTGGAGATGAATTGTGTTTCGTATCTTATATTCTTCAGCCGGTGCATTGTCAACAATACCAGCTCCAGGACGGTTGTTTACCACTTCTGCAGTTGTCTTTGCTTTTACTGTCAGAGGCACCAATTAAAGAAAATGAATTCAGTGAGCTCTAGTTCAAAGCAACTTAGCATTGAGTGTATACCTTAATATCCCACACATCATGAGTATGTCTGTACATCATATCATACCCTATTCAATATAAACATATTCAATAACATATTGCAGTACTGAAATCTTTCTAAGGTGGACATAGCTGACCTGTCCTTGTCATTCAAATTTCACATCTTTGTCTGTAACTACAATGCAAATTACCTATAATAGACAGCTCAGCCCTCTTCCCAGACAACGTGAGCCCACAGGTTTAATCTTTAAGGTAATGAAAACTTACTTGCTATGTTGAGGCTCTTGTGGACTTTCTCTAGCCTCTTTCTCAAGGCCTTAATCTCCAGCCACTGTTCCTTGCAGCAGTTGCTACTGGAAACATCTGTCTCCTTAGGAGTGATTTCCACCTCCTCGTCAGTTTCGTCATAACTGAAGGCCCCTCCTGGGTTCATAAATACTTTTTGACTTGGAACTGGCTGTCGGTCTTGCAGACATGGGTGGATTGGCTGGAAGAAATTCTTCTGTTACTGATTGTATTGATTCAGGAATGGTTCTGGTTCTGTCAGGTGATAAAGTTGTGCTAGTAGGCAATGGTATGGAAGACTGGCATAATGGTGTGGAACTTGTGTGGCGAATTGAGTGAGGTGTGAAGGTTGTAATGATTGTTGTGCTAGTGATTGGGGTTTTGTTGGGTGATAAAGATGTGTTAGCGTTCAATGGTGTGGAAGACTGGCATAAAGGACCAGAACTTCTGTGGTGAATTGGTCGAGGTGTGGAGGTTGCATCGGCAGGATTATATTTACAGTAGTGACCTTCATTGTCAAGTCAAGTTTATTAACTTCTTATTTTACTATTACAATGGCAAAGGTTACACTATCCTGCAAATAGCAAATGCTAATCTATAAAGGGTAGTGTTTTATCTAAATATGTACAAAGAAGTCTTTAATAATAAATTACTAATTAACTAATTAATTAATTGATTAAAAGCAAAAAGCAACTAACCAAAACCAAAACTGAAAGATCAATTAATTGATATGGACAATTTAAAAGATTAAAAGTAAGTGTGAACTTACTTAATTATTGCAAGCTCATTTGTTTTAAATCTGGAATTCTTCTAATTTTAAAGAATTTAGGCCAGTGACTCTTTTTATAGTCAGGTGTAAAAAAATGTTAGTGCTCTCTTTTGATGAAAAAAAGGTCTTCCAGTTCTTAAACCACAACAGAAAAACCAGATGTTTATAAAATTAATATTTAAATGTTAACAGACGTGAGTATAATAATATTACATGTAGAGGCAGGATTTATGTTTCTGAATGACTTAAGGACGGAACCTACTATTGTTATTGCACATACGTTCTGCGAATCTCGAGATACATGTACTCGGATTTCCTATCGGCAGTGCTTATTAATACAGGGATATTTTTGCACGGTTCAAAACTATGCGGAGAAAGCAGAACTTAGCAAGTGCTCTTGGTATCCAAAAAGAAAATTGGGGGTAACCATGCATTTTTCAGAGATAGTAAAGCTTCATTTTGGCAAAGAGCACCATACATTGCTTTGTATTTTAAAGCTTTTTTACAAATAGTGTTGATTAATTATCTTCGAAAAATGCGTGGTTACCCCCAATTTTCTTTTTGGATTTCATTAATACTTGTTAAGATCTGCTTTTCCCGCATATTCAGGAAACCGCGCAAAACAACCTTTGAATTAGTAGGCACCGTCCTTAATGGGACATCAGTGATGAACCCATTGACTCCTGGGTGTTCCCCATTGACGAGTTAAATCGTCTGGCATTAGACAGAGTAAAATATGTAAAGTATGGCGGGTTTAGGGGTGAATGGATTAATTACCACTTGTCAGTACTGGCAGTGGCAATGAGATTTGTTAATATGTGGATTTGACTTGGTGCCAGAAAATAAAAGTACATGCCGGCCAGGGGACTGATTCTGTCTAAGGATAAAAACGGTCTACTGTATATGTACGGTCAATGTAATAGAGCTTCATTGTTTCTCTATTGTTTTTATCATTAGGGATTTCACACAGCCATGTATGCTTCCTCCTGGTTTTTGACTCTTTTTGCTTCGGTTTTTCCTCTGAATGCATCATTTAGGATAATGGATGTCTTCATATGTGAGGTATAGAAAGTTTTGTGATGATAAAATCTGAGCCTTTTAATGTAACAAAAATCATGCCCTGAATTATCAATAGGTATGACTTGGGATTTGGGCCAATTAAGAGACCATCCCATAGCAATATTCATGTATCACCTTAGTTTTCACACGATGCATTACAGGATATATGGGACAATGACCAATCAAGTAGGTTGTCATTTGATATAAGCATATTGTCCATTTACATTTCTGAGATGTTTATGTTTACTGTCTTCTCACTGTACAATAGAGTTTTATTGATGTGATGTTGGCTTTAGCATTTTTTTTGTCAGAGTTTGGCTGGGTTAGTGTCTTGTTTGATTGATAATAGGCTGATTTAGCAACAGAACGGGAACGTCAGTGGCGACGTCGCGCGCAGCAAAACTACCAATGAGAATTTAGAATAGAGAAGAAAAGAGTGGAGTCTATTCTATTCTGAATTCTCATTGGTGTTTTTTCTGCGTGCGCAGTCGCCACTGACGTTCCCGTTCTGTTGCTAAATAAGCCTAATATTCCGTTTTGGGGTCCCTGCTAACACAAAGGGGCACCGTCTTAATTATTACGTGTATGGTGTAAATGGGGCAGTAGTACTTGACAAAGAAGTTTGGAAGGTCTAATTTGCGTTTAAAGCCACCTCCTCAGAGTCAGTTTATGAGGGCAAAGAAACGACTTGTGTATTGCTTTGTTCCCTTTCTCGATCACATGACGATGTGCTACCTTGCTTCCTTGGCGATACGCATGCTTTGCTGAAGCATCTGCAGACCTGTTTAATGATCCCGATGTACTTACGATGTACGCGCAGCACATGTGGTATAAGTTGTATGAACGCACACTGAGCATTTTTTGAAAATGCTTGTGCTAGTGCCAGGAAAAAAAAAACTCAAATTCAATATTAAATCATGGAACAAATTACATTGTTAAGAACGATTAGCATGTTTTAAGTTGATTGACGTTTCATGGTTTCTTCTGTCTTTTTGGAGGAGGTGTGAAAGTAGAAGCACTGGTCATTGTTTGCTCTTGCCTTGTTCTTTTGTTTGTAAAGGGTAGGGAGGGTCTTTTCCGCGTTATACTGGCAATTCTCACGCTTGGAGAGGAGGAAATTTTGCTACTTGATATGGAAGGAATGCTTAAGGTAGGAACAGTTTATAAAATCTGGTGGAGGTGATCTATTCGGGTTCACAGACACATCCAGCGTAGCCTGCAAGCAGGCTCTTTTGTAGCCGCGAGAGGATTGGGGCTTGTACAAGAGCCTGCTCGTAGGCTACATCCAGCGTAGTCAGAGCGGGATAATTCTTCCCGAAACCCGTCGCCACTTGACAAAGCAAGCAACAATTTTTGCTTCCTTGCTAGGGTAGGTCTCTTTTGTTTTGCGTTCGCTGGGCTACAGGAAAAGATACCTCTGCCATAAGTCGGAACTCGCTTTGCTGAGCATGCGCAGCGGTTACTTAGCGACCGAATCCTCACGTGATACTTCACGTTGTGTAGGCTCACTTAACAACAACGAAATCACTGTAAAGGGAATGCGTGGGAGACAGCGGGCTTAAGTCACAGTCAGCAAACATATCATTGGGCATGCGGTTTGAAGAGTGCCGTCCAAGGTTGTGGACGTCGGTTGGATCAGAGCGAGTTTCGACTCATGGCAGAGGTCTCTTCTCCCGTACTCGTCAGCCCAGCGAACGCTAGAGACTTCAGCTAGCAGGGAAACCTTTTGCAAGAGAAATTCAAATTCAAAGATTGATTCAGATAAGGGTCAGCATACCCTTAATTTCCCGTGGCAGTATGAAACGTTTTTTGGTTTTCATAGCTCGTTCTTAGGTTGTTCGTTCCAAATTTGTATACAACTCGGATTCAAGGAAGTTATTCCTTTAAAGGTTAATCTAATTCAGTGTGCGGAAAACCGTGAAGTCTGTTTGCACCCTGGGGATGTTGCGCGGCCATGAAAACTTATTGTAAGTATTATGTTCAGTATTTTCAGAAGGATATGCCAGAAAAGTACGAAAAGAACATGAGTGTTCTAATGAAAGCCGCCGCAGAAGTTAAAGTCAGCTCAAAGAAATTAAAGAGGTAGACGAATAGTAAACAATAATGCACCGATCAACTCGAAACTTCAACATCCCCCCCGCCCGGGCATTTGAACTTTTGAAGATTGGATCGTTCAAATTCAAGCCCCTTCGGGCCAAAGTGGTGTTCAAATGCCCTACCCTATCGTCGGATTTGTCAGTCATACGTACTAAAGAACAGTCGTATGCTCCTTCCGTCTTTAATAAAGACCTTTTGAAGACCTTTTTTGTAAGCCAATCGCTCACAAATGATACATCTCGTCCTTTAAACTCTTCCATCTCGTCCAAACACGTGTTTTATAGATGTTAGTGACTTCGGCGCCCGAAAAAAAAAATCATTCGAAACCTGACACTTCCGGTTCAATTTTCCGCACCCCACGCAGGCAAACGTCAAATTCACAGAGGACGGTCAAATGCCCGTGGTTTGCCCGGGTGGGGGGGGAGGGTTTGAAGTTTCCATTTCATCGGCGCATAACCAATAATGACTTTGCTCGTACGGGGTTTCCCGCCCCTGGTGTCAGCTGGATATTTTTTTCTTTAATTATCTGCATCTGTTGTAATTGGCGTAAATAGTATTAAACATTCATTTCTGTCTCCTCCTTTTTCAGGTTAGAGAAAGAATATACACGAGTGAAACACAAAGAGGCAGAAGATAATGAGGAACTCCGAAGACTGAAAACAGAAAACCGGCTTTTACTTCAGAAAATTGATGAGCTTGAGAAGGTAAAGCCCCGGCTTGCCTGTCAAAGTGTTGGACGCGTGGCTAAACATTACGACAGTGTTGGCCAACAATGGCTTGGAACATTCACTACCTTGAAAATCTTGATGCCTTCCGGATCACTGGAGTGGATATGTATGGGTCATTGGTTGTTAATAAGCCCGGCCAACATTATTGACACGCGACTGACAACATTTTTGTGTTGTACAAATTGTTGGGCGAAATCACAACACCACTTGCACTGAACTGTATGTTTACCGGTAATGTTGGAAGGATCTTAAAGTCGCAGCTCCTTTTCTCTTATCAGTGATTACAGTAATTATTTATTACTTAAAGTACAGTACATGTATTTGGAGATATAGACTTATTACTACTGATTAGCAATGGCAGTTTTCTTGCCACATGCACGTAGGCCGTATAATTATTTACCCCGTATTTCCTGTCACTAAACTAGCTTTGTTTTTCTAATTGTAGGAGGGCGCCAATTTAGCAGACAGACTAATACAGGTAAGCGTTAGACATTTGGTGCTTTGGCAAAGGAAAAAGAGACTATAATATGTACAGTAGATCTCTTAGTTGTTTTCATTTCTCCTTGCACAAAGGTCATCGTCGTCAACGCCATTGTCGTCATCATGATCGTCATGATTATTCCCCCCCCCCACCGCCATATCATCGTCATCAACGTAAATCAAGTAAATGGTAAAGGATAAGCTGCATATTAAGCTCATTACACTTTCAGCGCTTAAGGTCATGGCTTCTATTGCATTCCGTCAGTGCCCATACATGTACAAAACCAACCAAAAAGGGTAATAGATCGCCGGTGTAAGTGTCCAGCAAACACCGAAAAGCCTTGTCGTCAAAGAATCATGCAGCAGGTAATAGAAATAGGGAAGATATGAAAGAGGTAGAGCTTTTTTTGCAAATGATAACAGTATATTGTAGAAAGATGGTTCGATTCTATTCGATTCTGATATTTGTAGGGTCAGATCACTCGAGCTCAAGAACAAGAGGAAATCTACTCTTTAAAGCGAGACCTTGTGGTCCTACGTAGGAACTACGAGGCTACGACAGCAGCACTTTTAGAAGCAAACAGAAGAATCGAGGAGCTGGTCATGTTCAAGGCAAGGTTTTTCACGTCGGTATCTTTGCGTCAGTGCTGCATGTTTTATGATTATCGGTTGATGCTAGCGAGCAAATATCGAGTTACGATGCAGGCGGAAATTTCGGAGAGTGGGAAAAAAGCACTCCATCTCGATGCGCGTAAAAAAATTATGAACCGATTGTCTATACTAAAGTTTCTTTAGAGAACGAATGAGCACGAGTGGATGTGCTTTGCTATAACATTTCAGATTTACTTTTTGCAGTGCTACCCAAAGTAAGAAAGGAAAGAAGGAGGGAAGGAAGGAAGGAAGGAAGGAAGGAAGGAAGGAGGGAGGGAAGGAAGAAAGGAAGGAAGGAGGGAGGGAGGGAGGGAGAGAAGGAAGGAAGGAAGGAAGGAGGGAGGGAGGGAAGGAAGGAAGGAGAGGGAGAAGGAAGGAAGGAGGGAAGGAAGGAAGGGAGGAAGGAAGGAAGGACGGAAGGAGGGAGGGAGGGAAGGAAGGAAGAAGGATCGTGTCGTACCTCATTGAACGGGCTTCAGGATTGACCAAAAGAACAATAGAACGAATACGTAACAATGTATTTAGCACCTAAAACAACAGAAAGTACCACACTATACGGCCAAAGAAATATAGTGTTCAACAAGAGGTACGACCCTACCCGGTCTTTGAGGAGAGGTTTGTGTTTTTGGTGTTGTTTGCCGCAGATCTGCATTATTTTATAGCTGCTTCAGCGATAGTCTTGTTAACTTTTAATGTTGAAATACTCTTAGAATTTGGGAATTTTAGCAGCTTACCTCGGTAGTTCAGCGAACAACAATAGTATAGCGTGGAACTGGAGACAGTTCTTTTACTCTTTAGTTGGGATAGTTTTTTTTTTTTTGGTTTTTAATCTTTAATCGCAGATCCAAGTTTAAGTTACCTTAAGCAATTTCACGCGTACGCGAAAGGAGGCTTTGTTGGATGTCCTGCAATGCTAACTTTTTGTGCCTTCCTGTCCACAGAACCATATCATAACTGAGATGGCTGGGCGTAATGATGACACTCCCCCTTCCCCACGGGATCTAAAGATCCTTTCACTTGAGGCAGAACTGGAGGAATATAAGAAAAGAGACTCGAAAACAAATCAAATAATCAACGAGCTTTCCAGAAAGTCAAGAGATCTGGAAAATGAGGTTTGTTTCGCGCTATATGCTACTAAACAGAGAGTTAGCCATGGCTTTGTCGTCGTAATCATATCATATCATACATCTTTCTTTACCCTCGGATTTTAGAGTAGCTTGGTGTAGCTAATATCTCCGAGCATTTACCCTCCCTCCATGATACACCACAGAAGACAGACCACAACACCGGGAACTACATTCCCTACTCTTTGCGACAAGTGTGTGGGCTCTTTTACGTCCCACAGGATTATGAATATTGAAGGTTGTGAGATGGGACCTCCGGCTTAT
>NC_090870.1:38400442-38417942 GCF_036669935.1 Montipora foliosa | reverse complement strand
GCCATCAGGAAACAAATGTCGATATTTCTGAAAGATTGCCCAGTTGAACTAAGCAAAACCACTCTTTAATTAAAAGTCTATCATCGTCATCACATCCATTAAAACAACAATAATAATCATCATCATCTTCATCATCATCATCATCATCATCATAATCATGTAGGAAATGAGTAGGGATCTCGAGGGGGATCGCAAGTGTATTCTTGTGTTCCCTACGTGTTAGTGTGAATTTAATTATTATTCTCGGATGTTTGTGTGTTTCCCGTTGTTTTAATTTTGAAATTGCCCTTTATAAAAGCCAGTGAATTCAGCTTTAATTTTCCCTCATATGGGAAACCGGCTGGGATTTTCTTGGGCAGGTAGGTAACAAAAGGGACAGTAGTACTAGGTTTGTGAAAACCATTATTAAGTACTCCCAAAAATAGCTCCCAGGTGCTTAACTAAAAAAAGAACAGTAACCAAAAACCGGGGAACTCTCCGTTTGCTGTTTTTTGTTTTAAACTTCTTCGAGCTTCTCTTGCAGAATGCTTGAAGCATCTGCATAAATCCCCGTCTACTAATGTGTTCTTACATTCTTCTCTTATAGAGATTACATTGTTTATATGGTTATTAATAAACCTCGTTAAAATATGATTATAACAATAATCTAAAAAATGACCTGCACATTTCGATAAGTGATATATAAGAGGCATGGTCTGATCTGCCCTGACAATTAACCAGTTTTTACTTTACTGAAGGGTGAAAGAATAGAGGTGTGAATTGACCGAAACCTACCCAAAATATGATTAAGGTAGGAAGATGTATCCTAATTTTGGTGTGATGAATCATTTCAAAGTTCGCGAGTGGAGTGGCATTCAGTTTCTTTGATCAAGCATATTTAAGTGTCTGTGTGTGATGGGTAAGAAAAGGGATGCTAAATGCAGGAAATCGTAATATTCTTGCCATTTTTATTGTTACCTTACTGTGTCAATCATCTCAAGACAGTTTTTAGATTTAAAGAGCTCTTCAGAGTTTTGTTAAAGGTCGTAGTCTTGATTGATTATATTGATTTATGCAAACATGCAAGGGTTAATTGGCTCTATTGACCAACAAATACAAATGTTACAAATGTATCAAGTGACTTTTTTTGTTTGGTACTTGTTGCTTTTGAAAGACCCTGCAATATAATTCATGCTTGTTCGACATTTGGATTTAACAATAATTAGGAATTCAATTTTTTCCAAGAAATGTTTTCTTTCTTTGCAGGCCATCGTAATTCTTGTCTTTTTTATGGTTACCTTACTGTGCGAATCATCTGGCCATCCTCAAGATACTTATGATGAGATCCCCGAGTCAAGTCTATCTTTTCCACTCCTCGCCTCATTGTCTGGTTCTTCGCGGGTTAAGCGTAATTCACATTGTTCTAGCTGTACCGACAAGAAATACTTAGATCCAAAGACTCAACGGATTGTTGTTAAGTGCAAGAGAGGCCATGCTGACTGCTTTCTTCCGGCTCTTGGCGGAACTGGAAGGTGTGAAAGCGTTAGAGATAGCCAAGGCTTAGTCATTTTTTGTCGATGCAAGTGTTCTTAACTTTGAAATCTTATTTTACTACTCTTTGGACTTAAGAGTAAGACGAAATTAAAATGCTTCTTCTTTGGAACAAAAATTGTATTTGTTTTTGTATTTCAGTAAAATATTTATAAAGCTAGTTACAGTGTAATTTATTTTATTTTATTGAAGAAATTCGTTTTAATTTAAGCAGCTCATGTATGTATGAAATAAAACATTTTAGTATATACTGATCCGGTGATCTTGTTGTTTCAAGCAATCTGATCGGTTCGCTATCTCGGAGTAATGGAGCATTATTCACTCCCTACGGAGTAAATAATGCTTGATCCAAACAAAACAAAATGACCAGCGTAAACTTCCCATTATTTCTGAATCGGAAATATTGAGAATACAAGATGATGCTGTGAATACAAAGAGGACCACAAAATTTGGCCTGTAAACTTTCAAAGGTAAGAGAAGAGTTCATAGTTTTGCCAACTAGTGTTAGACTTCGTTTTTCCAGATAATTATTGTTTAAAATTAAACGATCTTCACGCCATCAATTTGTTTTACTCGGAGTAATTCTACCGTAAAGTTTCGATAGTGACGACCCCCCGAAATTAACGACAGTTTTTTGTGGCCGCTAGTAAATCCCGAAAGTAGCGACCTCCCGAAAGTAGCGACCCTCCCTCCCCGGAAAATAGTGAAATCATTTTTTTTAAATAGTATACCGTATATCATTCATTTGTCAATCAATAAGTCAAAATTATAATGTGCAATAATATGTTCGTGCATTGTCCCAAATTGTTCCAGATAAAGCACTTTATTTTACAACAAGCGGAAGCTTTATGCCACCATTCGTCCTTGACATCATTTTACTGATGTAGCGATGTAAGAACTACCGCAAACCGAAATAAGTTCGTATTAACAACAGGAACGTTTCTTCAAATTGAAATTGAAAACTGTTTATATAAGTATATATATAGGACCTTGCGGCTGTAAAAAGTGTCAATGTCTTCATCTGACAGCGGGTTTACTGCATTAGGCCGCTTTCCTTTCCCGATGGATTTCAGCTGCTTTTGTTTCTTCTTTAAAATAACTTGCACATCGTGAAATTTCTTGTCGTTAAGCACGGAGAATCCGTAGTTGTTTTTGCGAAGATGCCGGTCGATGCTTTGGATAAACGCTCTGAGGGACGAGGGTTCGTATTCTTCACCATTTTCCTTTCGCACAGCAAGAACAAATTTTTTGATGATTTGTTGCAGTTCCACGGGCGTAAAATCTTCAATTTCCCTTTTCTCGTCACAGGCGTCAAGATATTCTTTAAAAACTTTTATGTCGTACAAGGTTTTCTTCTTCGTGTTCTCGTTTTCAAGTTTTTCTGTAAACTCTTTACCTTCTTCGTCGCGTCATTGAACGGTACGACACTCACAAAGGTGACATACGGAAAATACGCCACTCGGGTCCCGGATGAAGAGGCGTATGGAATCTACGAGTGGTTGAGTGCCCAGTAAAACACACTCCTCCATATAATAAATAAATAAATAAATAAATAAATAAATAAATAAATAAATAAATAAATAAATAAATAAATAAATATATATATATATAGTTTGTGTAGAAAGAGTAAACAGCGAACTTCTTCCGTGGCCAAAACTCTTTAGTAACCCTTTTCGCCCTTCGGGCTTCCTCAGTATAGAGTGTACAGGGTTAAAAATACTTGGAATAAAAATCTCTCTAAGGCTAAGACTTAAATAGGCTAAAATAATTTTTACAATGCAATCAAAATAACAAATAAGAACAATAAAGGCAATGATGTGAGAAGAAAAAGGTATTAGACCCCTAGGGTATTACATAATAATGTAGAGAAAATGATGTAACAAATTCCCAAGTCAAAGCCTTTGAACAAAGGCGCTTTCTAGCTCACAATGCCATTTTTCGTACCAGGATCCTGTTTCGGATCCTGTTACGAAAAATGGCGCAGTTTAAATGGGCTTCCTGAGCCAACGAAGGTGCCAGGCCACCAGAAGGATCCCGGAGAGATACGCAGTCCAAACCACGGCATGTAAAAATTGTATAAAAGTTAAAAGAGGCCAGTGGACGGACAACTTCTGATGACTTAAAAGAATAAAAAGATTTAATGTAGTGTAAAACGTTTCGGTCGTATGACCTTCATCAGTTACAGTGAATGATGATTAAAAAATTCATTTTTATATGTTTACAGTGCATGTTGCTTGTCTCTTAGGTATACCGAATTCCTAAAGGTATTACATAAGAACTTAAAAAGTACGATAGAACGGACATAACAAAAGGTTAAACAATGTACTTAATGATGTTCCTGTTGCCTCCTAATTCCGAAAGTAACGAGAGTCGCTACTATCGGAACTCTACGGTATTTTGTAGGCAAAAAATGAATTTGTTACTGAAATCGAGGAATTAAGAAAATGTTTAAGGAAGTTCTACATGGCTGCAAGGAAACAAGACGGGTCATTTTACGACAAACCAACGCTCACCTCAATGATGTTGATCCTTTACCAACTGCACTTTCAATTTCCATTTGAAATTAAACCTCTGAAACTTTGATCGAACTGTGAAAATGTTTTAACAAGCAGCCTTTGTATTTACGTATACATTGCTGATTTAAACGGTGCTAACTGACCATTTTGCTGTTTGTGACGAGGATTTTAACGAAGGTTATTTAGATCTGCCATTCTGTAAACACTTTCGCGCATCCTTTGTGCCGCTTACTTGTTTTCTAGTCCGGAAGTTCAAATTACTGATACAAGTACCAAATTTCACGTATCTAATTTCCTGATAGTTTGTAATGATATGAAATTGAGATCCACTTTGGATCCTAATCTGTTCACCAGTTACGGACCGATGAAAACTTTCCATATGTCTCCTGTAGGGAACCACAGGCAACCCAATTCGTAAAATTACAACATGAAATAAAAGAGGAGTTTAAACCTTTTTTTCCCTGAGACATTCTCGGGGTATCATTTGTACGGAATACATGCACTAAAGGTTGTGTGAAATTAAGACCGTTTCAACGTTGTTAACCTACACATGTACAAAAAGGTTTTTCAATCTTTGGTAGCAGTTCCCATTGTAGGCACACAGCGCGGTACAGGGAGGATTTGCCTTAGCGCATTTGCAGAGTCCCCTACATGCACTCTTGCAGCCACATCGGATAAGCTCGTTACATGCTTTTGAGGCTTCAGGTAGGGTAGTCCAGGTTGGTCTCCACCCATCTGAAGTAAGGTGCCACCCCCACTCTTCTGCACTTCGTAGTTCCTGCATGGGGTCTAACGTGCGCCCCCAAAACATGACCTGCTTGAAATGCAGCCGTCTTTACATGTTGTTTCAGGACTGCTTGGGTTGGCAGGATATTCTCGATAATCCTGGTCCCTTGGAAAAACATTGACTGCCGCTCCTTGTTGACATCCTGATGTGGGGTTGTTCGATTATACATTATGACAACAAATCGTTCCATCACTTTGAATTGCTCACCAGACACCATTGCCTGAGGAAATGACAGAAAGGAAAAACGTCGGTTGCTTCAGAATAGCACTTTCATGCTTGAAATGCCCTCTTCTTACCCCTTCCGGAGAAAAATGACACAGTGTCGCATCCAGTTAGGGCATGGAAGAACGGCAGCCCTTCACATTGTAGTGTGGTAAGGGAACTCGCGATCTTGTGGATCGGCAAGTACCGCAGGTTCTTGCCAACCCCAAAGGCAACCCACAGCTTCTCTAACTCCAACCTATGTTCAAATGTTATAGCCAAGATGAATACATCTGTATCGACCATTCGTATGAGGATTTTCTTCATACCACTCAGAGACGCATTCTGTGCGTGGATGAAGATAAAGGTGTCGGCTTCTTCGTGATTACAAGGTGCGAGACTCGCCTTGTCTATTGTGTTATACCTGATTACATCCACTTCAGCCATGCTGATTACCTGTACATCGGGTATACTCAGAGACTGAGTGCTCACTGCCAGATACTGAATATTTCCTCCTTGTTGTCATCCAGCCTCAAAAACGACTTCCAGTTTAAAGGAATCGCTGCATTGTCACACACACGTCTGCGCGTTCCTGTGCCTCTGGCTTCACGAGTGCCCTGCTTGAGGCCGTTCGTAAGGTAACGATCCCAAACCAAATCGATTCTTTTCACATTCTCTGCTCTATAGTTGATGATGTATGGGAGAAAGACACTTTCTGTGTACTCCTTGAAGGTCTTTCACTTACCAGGCGAAAGCATGTTGACAATAGTTGCCGGCGCCATCTAGAAGGACTGCATCAACCGAAGGACGCTCCAACGTCGCATGGGATCAGTTCTGATTTCTGTCCTGTGCGCATCTTACTATTAATCGATGGTGCAGGAGGAATTGAGCTGTTTTCGTGCTTGAAAAATTCCTCGAGATTTCCTTCTCTTGATTGGCAAGCAATATACAGTCTAGAAAATAGTGGGCAGTCACTCTTGAGATTGGCCACTTGATTACCAGGCTGACTTGATTACCGTTTCTCAGTTGTGCCAAACAATGGTAGATTGCATCGTTGTATGGTATCTGTGATGAGCTTGGATCGCTTATTAAGTCGTTCCTCTTCAAATGTGTCATACAGTGACTGTCCCTTTGCTTTGGTAGTCGAAACGGCTTCCACAACGCAATTAGGCAAGATTTGCTTAGTGTCCAATGCAAGAAGATCGGCACAGTCTTCACACAATGGGTTGGTTCCCCATTTCTTCAATTACACTGATCAGGGTTTGAACGTCTTTAGCAAAGGCTTTCTAAACAGACGGGGCTTGCTCGTGGTGACGGGTGTTATCAGGTTTCCGTACGTGCGTCATATGTACTCTCGAATTCTCTCACTGCTCTTGCTATTTCGGGTCCTTCTATCATCCACCGTCTTAGGGCTGCAGGACTTTCCATTACTCCTGCTGTTGCACCTTCTCCTTCAATCATCTCATTCTCCTGTTCGTGGTTGTGGTTTAGAGATATTTTCGAGAACATGTGCCGAGATTTCTGCACAACGAACTTTCCTTGTTGGAACGCGGCGCACGCTGATAGGTGCCTCTCAGAGAAAAAAAAGTCTCCTTCAGGTTGACGAGATATCTGATGTGAATGGGAAGCCATCTTGAATGGTGGACTAAGTCAAGAACAAATATCCAAGGGACAAGCTGGCTAAGAATCTGTGCATATAGGGAAAAGTTACTCTCTTTTAAAGAAAAGAAGAGTATCTGGATATGTGATATGGCGTTTCCACAAGAAAATAACACCGAAAAGAAGAGAATTGAAAAAAAAAAAAAAAAAAAATTACAGACAGCTTGCATTTGAACTTAGAGAGCGAAGACCAGGTTTCAAATTCAGAGTTTTGCCTCTTGTGATCAGTGCACTCGGTAGAGGTATAAAAGAGACAATAAAGGAACTTGAAAATATTTTTGAAACAAACGATTTGTGCAAACAGGTTTTTGCGGAGATGCAGAAGACAATTTTAATGGACAGTGAGACAATAATCCGAATGGTGCTATCAGGACTTGTCGAGAGTGAAATCGAGTAAAATTCATGGTAAAAACGAAGTTGTGAAAGGGACCAACAAAATTCTTGGTGGTCCCTCAATTTAGGCTATATTGTTTGAATTTGAAACATAGCTATAATCTTCACATAACAATGATAATAAAGGTCGAAAGGTCACAGTTTCAGATCACTTGTTAATGTACTAAATGAACATCTTCAAGGTCTGTGAATTCAGTAAATTCTAGGACAGCAGCTTTTTCATCGTTAAGCGAGTAAGCTACTGATTCATCATTAATAATAATAATAATAATAATAATAATAATAATAATAATAATAATAATAATAATAATAATAATAAAAAATTCAACATCAGATGGCCAGACGTCATTTCCAACGCCGACCTCTGGGACAAGACTGGTCAAAGCCCCATTGAAGTGGGGGTGGATCGGCCACACACTCAGGAAGTCCCCCTCAAACGTCACCAAGCAAGCCCTCGACTGGAATCCACAAGGAAAGCGTAAAGTAGGAAGACCGAAACAGACCTGGCGCAGGAGCACTGATGCAGAGGTGAATGCCATTGGTACGACATGGGCACAGCTGAGGAGGACGTCCCAGAACCGAGTGAGTTGGAGGAGTGTTGTTGCGGCCCTATGTTCCACAGGGAACCTAAAGTCTTAAGTCAAGTCAATAAAATAATAGTAATAATATTAATAATAATAATAATAATAATAATAATAATAATAATTCTTATTATTATTTTAATAATAAAAGGGAAACAACAAACGGGCAGTTAGGGCCCGTTAGGCTTGGTAGCCTGCCCAACTAGGAGAAGGCCACTCTGAACAAAAAACCAACACATTAAATTGTTAAAAACATGACAAGTAATATTGACAAGTTCTCATACCGCATCGGCTGCAGGCTGGGGTCGAAAAATATGCTACTGGAGCAAAGTCCTCCCAACAAGCAGATGAGGATTACCACGATGAGGATATTCATCAAAGAGGCCCTCAAAATGCACCTACTGTAAACCGCCCAAGAGAAACAAGAAGTAAATGGACCAGGGAGGAGTATATGGAAGTGAAGGAAGCATATTTTAAAGCTCAGGTTGGTAAGCCCAATGCATAATTTACAACAGATGCATACAATGTCTGGCGAACTCAAAATCTAACCAAAAGACCAAACATGGATGCTAATAAACTGGCAAACACCAGACGGGACATTACTCAGATGATGAACAAGGAAAGACTGACAGACATGGAAATTCAAGCCATCAAAGACTAACAAGAAAGACTGTTCCGAGAACAATAGCCGTCATGAGGGCAAATCCCTCTGGCCAGTGACGAGGTAGGTGTCCACAAAGATAAAGAACAACTGAATGATTCCAATGTGCCGGAGACCCCTCAACACACCAATGATGGAGATGAAACTGCAATGATGGAAGAAATTTTGAGGAAGTGGGAGATTGTGAAAAAGACAAGAATAACTGAACGACCACCTATACCAAACATTAAGCATACAAGACAGGCAAAGGAAGTCTTAGAAATAGTAAATAAGGCCATCGACCTAATAAAGGCCAAAAAGGGGCAGAAACTGTCTCTTACTGAAGTGAATGAACTATTTCACTCTTTTTCCTCAGTAGTCTGTGACACCCTAGGCATCAAAGTAAGACCAAAAACACAAAAGAAACCAAAAGTGCCTTTGTGGAAAAGACGAATCGAGAAAGACATCCATAAAATTCGTGGAGAGATCTCAATTCTAACTGAAATCCTCCAAGAAAGAAGAGTTAAGGGGAAGAAAAGAAGAGCTCTCATGAGAAATCCAACGACGACATTGTGCTTGTCACGGAAAAACTGAAACAACAGCTACAAGCTAAATCCCAGAGAATAAGGCGCTTTGAAAAAATACGAAAGTTTTACCAGCAGAAAAAAATGTTCAAAGAAAACACCAAACGATTCTATCGTGAGCTTGGGAAAAAGACCATCGAAATTTCCGAGCCACCTGCGAAAGAGGCTCTTGAGAATTTTTGGGCTAATATCTGTGAGAAAGTAAGGCGTCACAATGAAAGAACAGAGTGGATAAAACAAATAGAGAATGAAAACCAACAAACGCCCACTCAGGAATGGATGGAAATATCCATTGCTGAGACAAGTTCTGCAATAAAAAATCCCAGCAAACGGAAAGCCACCCGGGATTGGCGGAATACACAAAGATCTGACTAATGCCTACAACATCTGCATCGAAAACCCAGAGAAATGCCCAAACTGGCATCACTTATCTCCTTCCAAAAACCGAGGACAAGGCCAACCCCAAAAATTACAGGCTTATCACTTGCCTTCCTACAATGTACGAGATCTTAACATCAATCTTTTGAGCTAGATGTTTTAGCCATCTTGTTAATTACAGGTCGCAGAAAAGGGAACTACGGCTGTAAGGACCAACTCGTCATAAACAAAGGTATATTGGGAGATATGAAGACGGGAAAGAAAACCATCGGTACAGCTTGCGTGGACTACAAGAAAGCTTTTGACTCTGTTTCCCACAGCTGGATATTAAAATGTCTTGAAATCTACAGGATATCACCAAAAACGAAAGACTTCATCAAAGTAAGTATGACCAGATGGAAAACAACCCTCACACTTAAACATAACAACGGAACAGTATCTTGTGATGGATCCCATACGTGCGTGTTTATAAAAGGTTTGTCTTCGTCTTACTCAACAATAAGGAACCCACTGGGCTTATAAGAGAGACTCCTCGAGAATGATAAGATCCGATCCCTCTATAGCTAGACTCTTCAAATAACTCTTTTGCCCCGACAAAAGATTTTTATTTGATTTGTTCAACGTCACAAAAGTTTCAGCTTCACTGTGAGGTCTTAAGTTTCGCTTTATTGCAGAAAAAAGAAAGATTCTGACTCCACTAACACGAGGAATAAAAAATGAAATAGTTTATTAGGGGAGTAGTGTCAGTCATCTGTTGGTTACAAGACCTAATACTAGAGTAACGAATAGGTCTATTGGAAACCGAAACCGGTTTATGCCCAGACTTTCACGGTCTAAAAACAGAATGGTCTAACTCAACGTTAAAACGTTCAATTTACGATAAATAGAACCTTAGAATCGTAAAGGGGTAGGTAAGATTACTAAGGCCCTGGGAAATCAGTACCTCGTTACCCCTTCTTAGTTGATCGGTTTTGCTCTTCTTGACATTTATCACTACATTTATCAGAAGTGAATATCGCCATACCCTACGTGCAGAACCTCATCCATTCTAAAGAACCCGGAATAGGCTATAACAAAAATACAGGCATTTCTTAGCTCCAGAAGATTGAGCAAATTCGAACGAGTTAAAAGCTCTATTATCATATCTGGAGAAACAGAGTGTTTCCTATGCCCATTCAACCTCTTGGCAGCATCCTTAACGGTCTAAACGATTGGACTATCTGTGGGTAACCCTGCTAGAGAATGGGCCCACGATACGGCACAAACAGCGATGTCTACTGAGTTCGGACAATGCGTAGTGTCTAGCAAATACTGTAGATATAGAGCAAGGAACTTCGGTTTAGAAGGAAATGCTTGAATCTCAGCGCTAAAAGTGGCAAACGTGTTCCACCTAAGGAAAGCTCTCCTGTATGCATCGATTCTTCCAGGGGCTCTAGAGGTAATCACTGTGGTCTCTAATTTAGATGCTAATTCCTTGAGAAAAGGATCGTGCAAATCAGCAAGAAAAGACCAAATGCCGTGGAGGAAAAAAATCTGAAAGACAATGAAATAAAAGAAAAGACACCCAACAAAAAAATACAAAAGGGAAGAAAGCTAGCCCCAAAACAATGAAGAATGCAACTAGTATGAGATTTCACATTGTTTAGAAATAGCTTTCACCTTATGGAAATTACACTGGAACATTTATGTTAAGGTGGGGACCCGCTGAAAGGAACTTTCACCAAAGCAGATCAGAAAACGCCCTCGAAGAAATTTTAATCGAATTCCAACTAGGAAACGCGAAATAATCTCACAACGTCCGCCTCGGAACACTGGTAAGGCCTCACCAAGGAATTCAGGGAGATCTCTGGGAAGTAACTGTCTAGACATGAGTCCAATTTAAGTTGCACTGAGGAAGCCCAAGTAAAAGAATTAATTAGAAAGCAAAAAAAAAAAAAAAAAAAAGAAAACACTGAATAAGATACACTGAGACGCCAAGTCTTGTCCAGCAACTTCCACCAAGGCCAAGGAAGAGCATAATACGATGAATCAAAAAGCGAAGATTCCTACCTAAACCCGCCTGGTGATGCAATCGGCACAGACACCTGACTTGACAGCACCAAAGCCAGAGTGGCAATTACGCGTAAATTCGGCGAAAAGGACGGAAGAGCCAAACACTTTTGACTTGAACGCTTTGGTTCCAAAAAACCTATTTCTCGATCTCCCCATCACAAACGTATCCGGCCTGTCTGGAAGCAAGAGCCAATCTTTCGCAAAAAAATTAAGATGAAACCATCGTCGCATAACAGGGTCCAGTAGTACGCCGATTACTATATAGGAACAATTTTCGACCGCGCTACAATCGCGCATGCGATCATGAGTCAACACTCTTGCGATAAGCGTTTTAGGAGGCACTCACCAATTGTTTTCCGACCACCAATCTACCGTCTCAGACCCTTGCTGCAGAAACCTAGAGTTAAACCTAGGTAGTTTGGTGTTTTAATAACACGAAAATGTGCAGATGGTATGAGGGCCCCAAATACCTTCTAGTTGAAAAAATACCTGATCATGTACTAAAAATCATCAAAATCTTTAACCTTACTGAGCATGTCAGCCTTAGAGTTCTGATCCCGCGGGAAGATGAAGTTGATGACTAACAGAAAATTCGAAAATGTGTAATGCGAGGTCTTGTAGCTCCCGAATCATGCTACCAACTTGAGCGATTGTCGCGACATTCCGACTTTGTTCCAACGAAATCTACTAGCTGTTAACTGTTTTACAAAAACTTCAATCGCGAACTTAGCTGTCGCCAACTCTCTCCAAGAGGAGGACTGGAGCGAAGTCCAATTTCTATGAAAAATTGGGGTGGTACCTTGAATAAAAGTGGCACAGCCGGTTGCTGACGCATCTAAAAAAATCTAAGGAAGGAAGGATTGGAAGAAAAGGGGAAGGCCAGCACAACACCCCATTGAGATCCCATAAATTATCCCTCCAAAATAATTTCCTTTCGAGCTTGACTGCTGAGGAAAACGTGAGCTTTCCAGTAAAGGCGGGAATTGTTTGCATAATGCAAATAACGAGACATAATTCGAGCAATATTACCAAAACTGGACCTAAATCATCTGTCCAGCAAGGGAAGCTAGCGTCCTAAAATGAACAGATGAAGACATCTCCAAAGTAGCACAAACTTCATTCAAATCTTCAGAACATTTCTCGATCCTGGAATCACTCGCAAAAATGATACCAGATTGAGTGCCAATAACGTAATCATTCCACGAGAAACGCTTAGAGAGCTCTTAAAGTAAACGTTCTCGATTATGGTCAAAACTTGCTGTGAATCAGAGAGAGAGAGACTCCCCCAGTTTACCCGTTTATATATATATATATATCTATGTATATAATTATAAGAAAATTGAATCTTGCAGATATTTTTACCAACAACAGCCACTGCTGTAATCTTTGTAGCCAATAGAATCATTTTATTTATTATTATTATTATTATTATTATTATTATTATTATTATTATTATGCAGTATTGTACTTCTAGATGCTGACCTTACTAAAGAACATAGAGCGTATTAACGTAACCTATGCTCCTTCAGGGGTTATAACGTTCTATAATATACTAAGTGTAAAATAGTAAAAATCTAATAACATTAATTGAAACCGGCTCGTATGCCTGTAAAAAAACTAATTTAAAAACGACACCCTAACATTTGATAGAAAGACTGGCAGCTGATGACTACCGTCTTAAAGTCAACTAGGCAGCAACCTTGAATGTCCGAGCGATGTGGAGCGTACTTGAAATGACCGATCTCTGCATTAGCCTTAAGATTTCTCTGCACCTAAAATCTAGGAGCACCCTGAGGGATCTTTCCATGTCCACACTCCAGCCTCCCAGCGCATCTATGATCACATTGTATTGGTTGATCCTATAACCCTTGTACTGTGCTTTCGGCTCCCACCGAAGCACACTTGAGTGTTTTCTCTTCATCTTTCTTGGGACGATTCTCGACCCACGGACAGCTCATCTCGATGGTACTCACTATTATTATTATCATTATCATTGTTATGATGATAGAAAAGCAGAATTGGTTTATGTTAACCATTTAAAATCAGTTATTAGACTTCATAAAAACCATTGGCATTTTATAGACTAACTCATGAAAAACTTTCGCTTGCCACATTCTTCTTTACTTCCAGCACAGTTTAACTTACCAATACATACGTACTCGCTAATAACTGATGAATTTTTGTTGATGCTTAATTATTGCATTCACTTTCAGCCTAGGTTAGAATAATTATGACCTAGGTGGAAATCATTTAACCTGAATAAAAATTTAACCCGTAACATTTACACAGCACTTATTCCTAAAGAGTCCACAATCTTCACAATAATAAAGAATGAATACTTTAAACAAGTACAAATGAAATCTCAAAATCTTGTGATGAATCCCATACGTGCTTTTATAAAAAAGGTTTGTCTTCGTCTTACTCAACAGTAAGAAACCCATTGGGCTTATAAGAAATAGACTTCCTCAAAGCCTCCCTCCCTCTATTGACTTATCAAATAATTCTTTTGCCCCGAAAAAAAGATTTTTATTTGAATTATCCCACGTCACAAGAGTTTCAGCTCCACTGTGAGGTCTTTTATAATAAGTTTCGCTTTATTGTAGGAAAAAGAAGGATGTCAGAAGTTCGTAATTTATAATGCTCTTCTCTTTTTTTAATGCACATGTATGATGCTATGGCATGCAAACAGAAATCAACTTGTTTTTGATATTTTCTCAGTTGGACTGCTCCAAAACCTGCTCCAAAACCCATCTATCATCGTCATCACATCCGTTAAAATAATAATTCTCGTATAATAAATAGAGTAAATCTGTTATAAGCGTCATTATCATATATCAATAAAATGGAAAGAAAAGCCGGTAGAAATCACGCTCCAGAAACCCTGTAATAGAGGGCTTTAAGTGTTGGGAGGAAAAGAGTAGGGCTCCAAAGGGATGCCGCAAGTGTATTTCTGTGTTCCCTACGTATTAGCATGAACTTAATTATTATTCTAGTATGTTTGTGTGTTTCCCGTAGTTTTAAAGTATTTTTTGAGCTTATATAATTGCGCTTTATAAAAACCAGTGAATTCAGGGACAGTAGTACTCAGTTTGTGAAAACCCTAAAGTACGTCCAAAAATAGCTCGCAGGTGTTTAACTAAAAAGGGAACAGTTAAACAAAAACCGGGGAACTCTCCGCTTGCGTTTTTAGCTTCTCTTGCAGCATGCTTGGAGTAACTGCATAATCCCCATCTACTATTCTTCCCTTCCCTCATGGAGATAACATTAGTTATGTAGTTATTAATAAGCCTCGTTGAAATATGATTATAATCCTGATCTAAAAAATCACCCGCACGATAAGTGGTATATAAGAAGCATGGTCTGATCTGCCCTGACAATAAACTGGTTTCAAGTTACTTTGCTCAAGAGTGAAACAATAGAGGTGTCCGTGAATTTACCAAAACCTACACAAAATATGCTTAAGGTAGGTAGATATATCCCTCTTTTTGTGGTGAGACTTTTTAGAAACTCTCCTGCTTTTTGCACTGTTCTTTTAACCTGAATCAATGCTGTTTTCCCGCATTAATTTTCAACTAAACTTCTTCGCGAAAAAAGGGAAATTCAATTTCTTTGATTAAGCTTATTAATGTGTTTGAGTGTGATGGGTAAGGAAAGGGATGGAAAATGCAGGAAATCGTTATTCTTGTCTTTTATATCGTTACCTTACTGTGTGTGAATAATCTCAAAGACAGTTTTTAAATTAAAGAGAGCTTCAGAATTTTGTGAAAGTTCGTATTCTTGATTAATTATATGCAAACGTGCAAAGGTTAACTGATTCTATTGAACAACTCGGAGATGGAATTTAGCAATTTGGAGTTACACATCAAGCGACATGTTTTGTTTTGGTCCTTGTTGCTTTTGAAAGACCCGGCAAAAGAAGTCATGCTTGTTCCACATTTGGATTGAAGAATAATTAGGGAATTAAATTTTTTGCAATAAATGTCTTCTTTCTTTGCAGAAAATCGTAATTCTTGTCTTTTTTATGGTTACCTTACTGTGCGAATCATCTGGCCATCCTCAAGACACTGATGATGAAATCTCAAGACTCTCTTCTCCCCTCGTCATCCCTTTGTCTGGTTTTTCGCGGGTTAAGCGTAATCCACATTCTAGCTGCACAGACAAGACATACTTGGATCTAAAGACTCAACGGATTGTTGTTAAGTGCAAAAGAGGCCATTCTGATTGCTTTGAACAGGCTCTTGGCGGAACTGGAAGGTGTGAAAGCGTCAGAGATAGCCAAGGCTCTATCATTTCTTGTCGATGCAAGGGTTCTTAATTTTGACATCAATCAGCTGCACTACTCTTGTCCAAAATTGAACTCTTTGGGTCTAAGAGTAAAACGAAATTAAAGTGCTTCTTCTTTAAAGCGTTGGAACGAAAATTGACACAGCAATCCCGAGGTCCTGAATTTTGTAATATGTTTGTCAATATTTTACTCTTTTTGTCTTTCTGTAAAATACTTATAAATTTACATTGTACTTTATTTTATTTCCTTGACGAAATTTATTTAATAAAAGTACTTCTTGTATGCGGTGTATGAAATGTAGCACTCTTCGTGATTTCCTGAAATATAATTACCCCTAGAGTACTTAGGTTTTCGATTCAACCTGAGAACGAATTTTACCGGTAACACAGAGATTAGCTGTTGCTGTTACTTGTGTAATCGCTGTTGTTAAGTCATATCCGCTGTGTGTGGTTTAAATTCGCTAAAACCACAATTTAGCTCGACTGTAATTTTGATGTAAGGAAGTATATCGATCAGAACTGACATTACTAACATTCATTACAATATTCCGCTTGTTTTAAAAGAATAGAAATGTAATGGAACATGACTGCTAAGGAAATGTAACGAAAGTCGCATTAGTGCAGCCGTTGGTAATACTCAATGATTGGATTGTCATGTATCCTTTCTTCAAACCTTTTCTGCCACTTTGGCAAAGTTTACTTTTAGTATTGAGAAGCCCTCTGCATACTTTTGTCTTGTGTACGCTGACACAACGGAGGGGTCGACGTTTTCTCTTGGGTACTTTTTACTATGCACTCTAAACACGGCGTCTTGGGTCACCCGATGAACAACAACCACCACACTTCTGAGTTGACTTCAGGTGAACTTTCTGGTGTCTTTATCGTACTTGATGCTTTGAATTTAGCCACCCTTTTTTCTGTATTCTCTTTTGTAAATGAATTTAACCACTGCAGCAATGGGGTACTGTCTTTATCTTGTAGTGTGACAGAGGTTTTTGCCCTTCTGCAGTACAAACCTTAAGATACCGATCGAGGCCTCGGCTTGCAGACTTTTCGCACCCCATTTACTTTACCATCCCTCCCATTCATACGATAAAAGTCATGAATTTCTTTTGACTCTTTCTTCGCCCGTAAACTCTCTTCAATAAAAGTCCGATTGTATTTTCGCTTCGCGATACTTTAACGGAATTTGACTGAGTCGTCAGTGTGTTTGTACCGTGTTTTTCACTTGCTCTTAAATCCCAGTTTCATTGGCGGATTTCATTGCACACTCTAATGCACTGCGCGAGGACAGATACAGATACTGGTCTCGGTTATAGATTTCAAACATACCTTGCGTACGTAAAGTTGTCACAGATATAAAGCGGAACCCATTTAATCTACTTTAAAGAGCTTACTGTTTTAGAAGACCTTCGAATTCTATAAGTACAAGGAAAGGTTACGTTTATGCAAACGTTGGCCGTGTAGCACTTATATTTTAAGCAGAGTTAACTGAATAGAGTGTAATGTGAAGTGCTAGATTTCAATCCCATATGAACGATGTGAGCGTTAGCCCTACTGATGGAAATGGGCGCACACAAGGACAGAGAAAAACTCTGACCAGGTTGGGAATTGAACCCACGACCTTCGGGTTAGAAGGTTACACTCTATTCAGTTAACTCTGTTTAGAATATAAGTGCTACACGGCCAACGTTTGTATAAACGTAACCTTTCCTTGTACTTGCGCATGTTCATTGCCGTGACTTTAACATCTTCAGTTCCTGCGGCCTGCTCCCGTCTAACCTTGTAGCTCAGTCGGTAGAGCGGCGGAGATCTAACCCGAAGGTCGTGGGTTCAATTCCCACCCTGGTCAGAGTTTTTCTCTGTCCTCGTGTGGGCCCATTTCCATCAGTAGG
>NC_090870.1:38385442-38395442 GCF_036669935.1 Montipora foliosa | reverse complement strand
GACGTAAATTGTTTTGTGCGCCATAGTGGGTTATAAACTTACAGGAAGTTTAGCTATCCTCGCTCAAATGTTGATGCCAGTCGCGGCCAAAAGAATAAATGGAGATTCCATTTTTTTTCTTACAGTAGAGTTGCTTTCTATTTTATAGCTTCGCGTTAAAAAAGTAGAAAAGCTCTAGTCTTATTAGATTTTTGGCGATTTTCTTTTCGAATGGCAGGGCCAAATTAAATAAAATACTTTGCAGTTAAAAAATAATAATTAATTCGAATTTAGGAACCGAGTTATCATGCTTCAGGCCCAAGGATGTCTCTTTTCTTAAAAGGGTGTTTTTAAGCTTCACTTTCCCGGATTGCATCCACGACAATTCATTTCCTCAAAAAAGATTTGGTTCCCTCGCATTCCCCCCCAAAAGTGTGATAAATCTTCTCCTTCCCTTCTCCAGTCCCTCTTCCGGGGTCTTTTGCGAAATGTCTGATGCTTCATCATTAAGATTGTCCTTAATTTGTATTATAAACCATTCTAAAACTTTTTATCAGAACTTTATTTTTATCCTTCCAGGGAATTTCAACACTTGCCGTTTTATGCATTTTGATTTCCAAGGAAGCAATATGTGAGCCTCACGAAGTTGTGTATCTGAAACATAGGAAATCAATCTTATTATCAGCATATTTCGCACGATTTCGACGGAACGTATATTATCGCGATCGTTGCACGATCTGGGGGTACAACTTAACTACGAAGCGGATCGTTGCTGTGACATGCCGCAGGAGTCATCCAGACTGCTTTGAAGAAGGTCTTGGTGGAACTGGAATGTGTGAAAGTGCGAGGGATGAAAGCGGTGTTTTGGCGTGCCAATGCAAATACCAGTCAGTTTAATCGACATCATTTACAGTACATGAATATTTTGTTTTAAACTGAAAAATTTTTCCATGCAAGAGAAAGACATGCATGTAAAAAATATAATTTTTTTGTATCAATCACATTTTTTTGAAGTTCATGTATGATAGATGTCCACATTATTTATTTCGATAACATTAATTTCTCCAATCAAATTTAATATCATTTGTATTACTGTGATACATGCTAATGGAATAGGAGCCAAAATCAGTTTGTTTTAACATAATCGTAGAGAATAACTGGCTAATCCCCAAGTAAACCGTCTGAGCTTAGCCTGATTGGCTTGCTACTTAACAGCAGAACCAATCGGACTTAGACTCCAAACAATATACTCGGCTACTGAACACCACCCGAGAACCGTGTGTTTACTCGTTTGATCGCTCCACTTAAAATTTTAACTTTCCTTCCGGACTAGGGATATCAGCAGCTGAATTGCTTCTTACTCTTTTTGTAAATTCCTGGAAAACAGCTTTGGGTGGAAGTCAGTCCAGTAATCTCGCCCACGTAATGAGCGACGACAGCATTTTTCACAGCTCTGAAATTCTCAGCAAAAAAACATAAGGAGAGTCGTAATTTTCATGTTTTGTCTATTGTAACAAAAAAAGAAAGGTCCAATTTTTATGATGTTTTTCCCTATTATTAAAGCTTTAAACATGATGGCCAACCGTTGACAATGTTGTGACTAAACTTGTGACCAATAGCAGGGATGCTGATGTTCATTCGGTGTTAACTAAACTTGGGTCTCAACTCCCACTGATTCTGATAGTTTCTGTAATAACAAAAGGACAAATTGTACCGGGATATTCTGACCTTTATTTTTCATTTCTAAAATAAAATTGTTAATAGATCAGCTTAAACCAGTCCATTTTGGTCTTCAAAGGGGGCCGTCTTCCAACAGATGGAACTTGCTTCTTTGCAGAAAAATGAGCCGAAAATTCTGTAATATAATTAAAAAAAGGCAGTCTTTCAGAGAAATAGGGTTTTTCCCTTGTTCATTTGACATTTACCTATTTTTTTTTTTGTCGTGAAGAACTAAACATTTTGCTAACTTAGAAAACGTTCGATGGGGTAATCGCATAACTGATGCTATACTGACGTTCTCATGCAGGTCAAGTACAGTAGAAGGAGACCTCGATTGTCTGCGATTACGCTTTTTCTACCTTACAAGATGGTCCTCCCTCCAAAGAAAGAAGGAGAAAATAGCTAAAACTAACCCCAACTCATAAGACTTAGGACTCAAGACTTAACTCAAGGGAGCAGAAATGGGCATTTCACGCTGTTACAATCAAAATATAGACATCTCCACTATGATTGGTATCAAAAGTGAGTATTTAACATGCTAACGCTGAAAAAAGCCCTACACTAAGGGTAAGCATCTTGAGCAATCGATGTCGTTGTAATCGTTCGCACTTCGATGTAGTAAGATGGCCAGTTTGCTATCAGGTGACCTGGTTGACACATTGCTCTTGGAAAGAGTTATGACTCTTCATACAGTGGCGATTCAATAGACCACAAATTGCCCGAGACAATTTACTGAGAATAGAATCAGGCAAAATTCCGCAAGATTGAGCACAGTAATTGTTTTATTATTCAACACATTGATGACAAAACACAATTTTCTAACATTTATTGAAAAAGAAAAACCTGGAAAATGTACCTTTTTTCAGCGGGGGGGCGAGACACAAAATTACTTACTAATGATCTCATGATATCTGTTGAGTACGCACGACGAATATTGAACGCGTTATGACCATATTTGAACCTTGCCACCTGTGGTTGAATAATAATATTCATTAGTTTTACGATGATATTAATTTTATGACTGGAACGGACAAAGTTGATATCTCAAACTTTTACTTGCCTTTCAACAGGCTCATAAAAGGGAATACTCCCTAAGTTACTTTTAATTAATAGGATGACATGTTTGGATGAAAGACATCGCGTGATAACAATCCAGCCACTAGTTACCCCACCTTTGAATAGAACACAAGCTTGACACACTGCATTCGTAGCTAATCCAATAAAACTATAATTTAAGAAAATGTAGGTCGTCCGCATAGATCAATAAGGTAATCGGAAATAACTGCAATTCAACCTGATGGATGCGTAATCAGGATGTTTATTTTGTATTCTTTTCACTGAAAAAAATGAACAAACGATGTTGAAGGACAATATTTTGTTACCCTCAGAGATCACACACAGCCATATAGCTCAGCCCCTCATGCAGGGATCACTGGGACTTGACAATAATGATCCTGACGTATCTTGCTGGAAGTGGATTTGAACTTGTTTTTTTAAACTGGGGTAAAATGGTCCCATGTGTCGCAGTAAAAATCTGTAACAGAAAAAAAGAACACAGTTTTAGGTTGTGTGGATTGAAGGCTTAGACGGCCAATAAAAGTCTAGTTTGATCTTCCCTTGGGCCCTCTCAGCTAGATTTTCCCCATCAAGTAGCTGCCAAGTAACTCGTGATCATAGATTTAAGGCCACCGTAGCACTGGATTTGAATGGTCCTTAGTATAAATATACGCATGACTAAAGCTTCTTTGTACACCAATTTTCTTTGAAAACGTTTGTCTTGAATTGAAGAAAGTCAAGTGGCTGCAGTTGAAGGAAAGAGTATTTTGCTTTTCATCACCATTAGAATTATTTTTTGGCAAGGAATTCAGTCGAGGGTACGGTTATTATTTTGAGCTACAGAATTTAGCACAGAAAGTGTCCAATTTACACATTGTTTTGGGAAGAGATAAAAATAAGAACGGATGCGAGATGACAGCCATTATAATTGTTGAGTTTCCGGCAGAGTTAGTCAGTCTAATAGTTTAGTCTCATTAACAGAAACGAATGGGAGTGTTTTTCTCGTAAAACGGAGAAAAATGTACATTATATACATAATCCCGGCGTAATGTGATCAACAAAAGGGATGACGTGGGCATTTATTACTTAACTAGTTACATACCGCACAAGAAATGCGGCTGGCACTCCTCAGATAAAATAGCCAAGATGAAAAGTTCGTTACAACGCTCGCTGATGAGAGACGCACTTCCGCTCGCGCAATTTGGATTTTAATAAACAATTATTGTATGGTGGTGAGGTTGAGCATGATATCAATTAATTATCACACAGACACGAGGTTTTGCATAATGCATGATATCATGCGAAAACCGAATTCAATAATTGTTTTTATTATACATTGTTCACATAAGTCTATCCTCAGAAACAGAAGCGAAGCGTTCAGCCATTTTGCCATTTTCAGCCATTTTCACAATAACTTGTTGAACTTGACATGGATAATTGTAATATCTGCAGCAGATAGTACATTTATCAATGTCAAGTTCACAAGTTTTTTGTGAATTGATTGAAATGCTCGCGACCAATCAGGATTTTTCATAGTGAGTCTGATGTTAATAATAACAGCTGTTAGCGCGCGTAAATTCACTTGCTAGCTGCGCGGCAATTAAATTATTTTTTCGCACCCCCCCCCCCCCCCCACAAAAAATAATAATTAAATAAGAATTCCAAAGTTTTATATCATATCATTATACCCTTTCCTTGTTATCTTCCTCATAAATCTTAAAGTTAGATCAGTCAATACTAAAAACCAGTTTGTATTCCTTGACGTGTTCATGGAAAAACGCTCGACCTTAAGATCATAAACACAATAAACACTTTGGTTACTTACTTAAGGACTTTTGCGCGAAATTTTTTTAACAGTGATTTTTCCTTCTGAAAACTTTTACCACTGTAAGGTGTATGAGTTATTTATGTCAGAAATGTTAAAAAAAAATGGGGGGTCACCGACTTCGTTTTGAAGAGAACATGTCCGTAAAAAACAAACCCAAAAGGTGACAAACTCGGGCTTCGTTATCGAATAAAGGCCATTGTCTGTAAACCCAAATATATTGCAAATTAAATCTTTTGAAGTGAAATCTTCTCTGCCAAATATTATTTAAGTGGACTAATTAAGTGATTTTAGCAACTTTGAGGTTTCCCTTAAAAATCAAGTTTCGCATTTAGCGACCACCAGTTTCACAGGCCCTTGCAGCCGCAAGATGGCCGGATTTGATGTCCCGTGAGGCAGAAATCTTGAAATTTTTTTAACTTCCTACATTGGTTTTTTTGTTCATTTTTGGACAACGTGGAGATAATGGTAAATAAATTCCGTTTTCTGGAAAGAAACATAGTGGTCACCGAACGTCCAAGACCGTTACATCCAGGCAAAGCTATAGCAATGGCCTTTTGCCCGATCAGTTTCCTCATTTTATTACTTAGCGGCGCGCGCTCGTGTATGAACGTGGCGTGTGCATTTGCGTGCGCAGTAAGGATGCGCAGACAACAATTGGTGCGCGAACGTCCTTAAGACGTCCAAATAAAGGGGAACCCCCCCCCCCAATAATGGGCTAATAATTTCTTTAAGAGACGTCGACCCCCTCCTCTCTTTACTTAAATTCCCTGAAAGAAACCGATATATACCGTACAGCGACTTTGTTCCTGCATAGCCTCTTTGTGCAAAAAAGCTCTTTTTCACTTTCCTGTCTATGAACATGGCGATGATTGCCGATGAGTATGATGATGATAAGAGTAATGAGGTTCTGTTACAATGAAGCTTCTGGTTGGTTTCTTTGCTGTTTCTAGTCCCACTGTGGTTGCAATGGCCACAATGTTCTTTCGTTTTTCCAAGATCGACTTCCAGCCACTGATTCTCTCGCTCCTTAGCACACCATGCTCCAATCCTTTTAGAGTTTTGATCGTCTTCAAAGTAAAGACGTGCATTGTCTGCGGATGCATCCAATCACTTCATAATCGTCCATCATTTCATTGGGGTGAGAATATGGTTTCGAAGAGGTTTTGCCACGTCCAGATCTTGTAACTCTCTCGGTAACACTAGATTTCCGTAATTTTGGGCTATTTAACCTAGGAAAAAGTGGATTCAATATAAGAACGGATTTTACCAGAAACACCTCTTCCCTATCCTTTTCTCCGTGAGGGCTAGTAAGAAAAGACTCAGAGTTGAGATTTGTGTTTATATATTCAGCATGTGCTGTTATTCTCTGGTAGAATCATTTGTCTCCACGATATGAGAAATCATTATAAGTAGATAGAGAGGGATCTTCTATGGCAAGAAGGGACATACCCAGCCCCTCCAATAATTACTATAATTTCTGCCGTAGGAAGCCCTGTTTTCTCTCGCCATTCCCTTACAACTTTGCCCCGCTTCTACTGGATTTTTCAAAGCAATGATAAAAACACAAGAAAAATTAAATGAAACAGAGATAAAATGCACCCAACGGGCAAGTTCTGAGTTCCTTTCTGCTTTCTTTTCAAAGTGAGTCTAACTGCAAAGTTTTTCTCAGCAATGAAAATTAGTTTTCATTTATATGTAAAGTAGAACTAATTACCATCCCAAAAACTCGCTTTGACGAGGAGGCAGACATGAACTCGTAAGTGGCACATTTGCTCCGAGTTAAAAACGTTCGGGGTATGATTTCCTTTGGAGGTCAAGGACGGAAAAACTTGTAGCCATATTTCATTCAAAAATGAGTGTGAAATGCTTACTTTCTTCATACTTCTTCTTCCAGTAGATTTAAAAGGTGATTTGAAGAAACGCCTTCAAATTATAACCACGGGGCAAACACATACTGACAAAAATGGTTCTTCATAATATAATGATACTCAGATTTTAATAACTTCTTTCACACATTATAACTTCTTCTCACGGCCTCGTTACTAATTCCCTCTTATAATTCACTTATAAACACATAGCATTGTGGTGTTCGCTGTTATCTACAAAACAGAAATTTATCCATTAAAAATAAATTTAGTACCTTTTTGTTTTGAAATTTATATAAAACCATTTCCCGATCTGTGAAACAGTATGCCATCGGTCCCTAAAAACATTCGCAGTTTTTTACATATTTAATGTAGATTATTTGACCTGAGGACGTCTTTGTAAGTTTATTCGCAAACTGCTCCTGACACTTTGGCACGCCTGCTTTCGGTATACTTGAAAGACATTTAGAACTGACCCATTGACACTGAGCTTCTATGATATTGTGTTCTGAGCAATGATACCATTCCTTCACACACGGGTGGTTTGTTCCGTCTCGAAGTGGAGGGGAATAGTAACCTCCACGGCAAAGCTTTTCTGATAGTCGTTTCCTCCGAATGTTAAACGTCCCATTTGGCAATTGACTTGGTTCAAGGTCGCCTGTCTTCGTGGTGAAGTTCTGTTCGGCATCTGGTTTTGTCAATGTTTGTTGAGGTTTGCTCATCACCGGGTATTGAATAAGTGTTCCAAAGAAGAAAATAGGAAAAACCTGATGAAAGATAAAGAAAAAAGTGATTAGTTAGTAGCTAAAAATTCATGATCCAAAGTTAGTGTACTGAAAGAAAGAAACTAGAGATGAGTGGTTTTATGATTAATTCATGCAAAAACAAAAGCAGTAGAGCCATGTATATGGAATTTATTGCCCAGAGGAAATAAATGGAGTTATGCGGAGTGTGACATGCCTAGGTAGCTATTTCCCATGATGCAATTGGGGCATTCCTGTCATCCGGGAATTTCTCTAGATCTTATCCAGTGCAGAAACTAGGCTTTGGGCCTCTCTCAATCAATAATTTAAGATAGTCAAAAACATTTTCCTCTCCCCACCTTCCCTATTCTTAGTTTCTTGTGGATGGCGGGTATGCCCTCACTTTTGCTGAGATCGTGTCTTTTATATTTGGGTATTTCTTAGGTTACCACAAGAGAAAATGAGGGGACAGAGAAGGAGGCTCCCGGTCCAGCCCTTGGGATATGTCATGTCCACGAAAGTTATTTTTAGACGAGCGGAAGTCTTCCGAGACGTCCGCATGCAGGCCAACTTTGGTCCGATGTTTGAAAGAAAATATATATTCATCAGCCTTCCACGCGCGCCATCATTTTCTCTTTCCACTAAGAATCTGAGAGCGAGGCAAGACTGCATGCGGACGTCTTAGAAGACAGACTTTCGCTAGAACAAAGGCTTCCGCTCGTCTAAAAATAACTTTCGTGGACATAACATATCCCGGCCAACCCCTTGAGCCTCCCTCTCTGTCCCCTCATTTTCTCTTGGTTACCATGCTGATTTTAAATAAACGGCCTAGCCCAACAAGGCTTGGCCAAGATATCCCAAACATATGTGGTATTATTATCTGTGTCCCAGCAATCAGAGCTCTCTCAAAGCAACGCCTTACCAACAATATCAGTCTTTATGCATGGAGCATGGAGCATTTATATCAGAATTGTTTTAGTTATTGTGTTAGTCCAATATTGGCATAATCCCAGTTTATCAATCATACCTAGCTGGGATTGTAAGAGACGCGATTAACTGTCTATAGTTCGACGTTGTAGCGCTATCGAAAGCTAAGAGTGGGAAAATCAACATTTAAAACTAATTTTGCATGGCTTTCCTCAATTAATTTGGAGATTTGATGCGCACAGTATCCTGGGGAAATTTTCTACCCTCGAGAAAGCCAATCTGTAAACTTTTTCGCCAACCTTGGTTACCTGTAGAATACTCTGTTGACTTATGATAAGCTGTATTTTCAGATTTTTGCTCTTACCATTAAATATAAAGTGAACCCCATCTTTATCTTTTGGCAACTCTCTGCCAACCACTTCGTCAACTTAAAATCGGCTGTTCGAGGGAAAAATGTGTGGAAATTATCAAAAAACGTCGGTCTTTTATATCTTTGAGGAATACTTTTTGCTATATTTAACAAAGCAGTCTTTCTTTTATTTTTGGGAAGATTGGGAAATGGGTATAAGCACTGTTTTAGCGATGTTTTTGTAAGGTCGCCGTTGAAGAACTCACCTGTTACTCTTGTATGTCCGGTCTTTAAGTGCGCGTGGCATGGCACCTCGATGATTTTGAGACGGATCGCACAGTTATTAAGTGATTCTTACAATAATTCTGAAATTTTACGTCACCAATTTATTTTCTTGTTTGCTAATTCAGGTACTAAAAAATGTAAGTCCTTCCTATCATAGATTTGCGAAAGGCTAAAATCCCTTTTTTTTCATACTGAGCTGAGATCATTTGACACACTTCTTGTGTAATACCGTATGATATATTCATACCGACATAGAAAAAGAGGAAGAGACGTTCCACTGAATTGAATGCTAATATTTTGTGGGACTTCAAATTACCATTTCGATTTCACTTTATATTTTCATAATGCATCGCTAATTTGGGGAAAAGGTCGAAAGGCTTTGTTCGCAAAAAATTGTGATTTATCTGGTTAGTTTTTAGTTTATGTAATTGAAGGTATTACTAACAACAAATATTGCCATTTCTAACAATTCACCGACAGAGTAGGGGAGGTTGTAAATAGAAAAAGAGCACACCCTTCGAGCCTCAGCGACTTACTTACACGAAAACCTCAGACAATTCGAACAGTTCTGTGTCGCTCGTCTGAGACAATTGCAGTCTTACAGAAATAGCATTCAGCGTTTCTGTAAGTTCTATTTGGCGAAATTTAATCTGGATCAAAGGAAAGTGAATTTCACCAACTTTCATTGACTCAAGGAAGTGTTACGTTTTTACAAACGTTGGCCGTGTTGCACTTTATATTTCAACAGACTTAACTGATTAGAGTGTATTGTGAAGTGCTAGTTTTGTATCCCATATAAACCATGTGAGCGTTAGCCCTACTAATGCAGATGGGCCCACACAAGGACGGAGAAAAACTCTGACCAGGGTGCACCCTGGTCAGAGTTTATTTTTGGCAATTTTTTATTATGAAACGAAAATCTTTGCATGCAATGTTTGCACGCAGTGATAATTTTACTGTATTTTATCTGAGGTGGTTTTCAATATTATGTACAAAAAGAGAGGGGCGAAATGATATACTAACACCAAAAAACTCAGATAGTTCGAACAGTTCTGTCAAATTTCATTGACATTCATACTTATTTGGCAAATTTGAAAATAAAACCAAATCAGTGCTCTGATCTCTTCGCAGTGATTAAGTTTATGGGTCATATCTATGGATCTAATCAATTTTATTTTACTTTATTGACCTTCGTCCATGTACAAAAAAGAAACTAAAATAAACAAAAGACACACGTGATGGAGTGGGA
>NC_090870.1:38357942-38380442 GCF_036669935.1 Montipora foliosa | reverse complement strand
CTATTTAGCAAACAAAAATATAGATATTGCAGTTGACATTATGACTTACATAATATATCATGTATTAACAAATGCTGATCTGCTGAGAATCATGAAAGAACAATAACTTTCCAGTTAAAATGATTCGCTACTTTCAATTGAGTATTCGTTATGGTTTCAGTTAAAATAAATCAAGTCATTCAAATATGTATTCGTTCTGGTTTCAGTTAAAATGATTCAAAACTTTCAAATCAGAATTCGTTCTGGTTTCAGTCAGAATGATTCAAGACTTTCAATTATCTACTCCTTACCATTGTTCCAGTTACAGCCAAACCAAATACTCTTTTGAAACGACTAAAACATCTATAGCTTGGCAACATTGTTATCAGAAGAAAATGTAATTGGAAAGTTTAACTGTACGTTCAACAATTCAACACCCTCAAATTTCTACTTGTTACCATTATTCCTATTCAAACAATTCAAGACTTTCAAATATGTACTTTTTACCAATGTTAAATAAATCAACTATGGACTCATTGTCGCTTAAAACAACATTTTGCTCATTCATATAATAATAAAACGTTTAAATTTGAACTACATAACGTCCTTTGTTTTCTTTGTTCGTCACAAAACAAGAAACTTACCCAAAACAGATAAATAAGTCCCCTTACCTTGGCAATAGCTACCTTTTACCACACACAACGTGACTTTTAAAGTGGGTCGGGCCGGAGTATACACCTAGTTCTCACACTTTCTGAGTGCAAAATCAATAGTAACACATAAGTAGTCTGTACCAACAAAAAGTTTAGAGTCAAATAAAATCCAATAGAAACAACAACATCTTACACAACATCTTTCGTGTAAAGGAACTTCTGAAGAAATAGGACAGCTACCATAACAGGAACAATTGTTCTTTCGGGTGCTAATTACATTTCCTCCAATTTTTACTAAATGTGCCACATCCTAAACACTGTTGAAAACTTCCCTTCAACTGGAGTCAACACGCAAACGTCAATTGTTCGCTACTTTTTATCCTATAACGATGCAAACTCTTAGTTCTTGAAAATGGCTTTCCATGTATCTAATAAGTGTCATTGCCATTGGTGGCCAAAAGGTATCATCGTTGAATAATGCGGTATTGAACGATCATAGCCAAAATTCCAATGGAACGCACTCACTAATCTTTGATTATTTCTAGTAATAACAAAATCTATCTAAAGATGAGACAAAACGCTCACGCGACTTTACAAATGAAGTTATGAAGTAGGCTAAGAAACCGACGTGTACATGTAATAAAAATAAATAATAATAACATATAAACGCATGAAAAAATTAATTTTAAGAATTAAATCTAAAAAGGCAAGTAACAAACAGCCTTGACCATTAGCACCTAAAAGGCCAGGAACATCGGACCATGATTATAATAAACGAACAATAACTTTTAAAATTGTAAGGGGAAACAAATAGGGACAACAATGTTAAACCTAATTCTTTATTTGTTGTGAACTAATTTTACAATCATTTTCATGAGAAAATAGAACTGAATACTTTAATAGTTAATTAAATGCAATTCAGTATCAGTATTTCCTGATCATAAATGCGGAAAAAAGAAATCAGTTGTTTTTTATTGTTTTACAATGGCATGCAACGCTTGTTTGGCTTCTTTCCTTTGTACGTAAAGCATTCTAATAGGCATATTCCAAGTTACATATTCTCATTTCGTGTATGCGTATTTCTTTATAATGCCAAGGCAATCAAACCTACCACCATCACATTGGAACTCGCATATATCCAGTACATAGTAAGCTGGGTAATAAAGCCAATGATTCACAGTCACATCCAGGTGCCGATTTTGGCAATCAACTGTTGGACGGAGAGCTGGAGGGTTACGACGATCTTCCCTATTGATTCTACTGTTTGACGTTCCTTTGATTAATAGGTATACTTCAACTTTCACTTTCTCAAGGATTCCTGCTTAATTACAGTCCATATTTTGGGACTGGAAAAGTTTACCCAGGCCATTTTTGAGTAAAGTATCAAAGGGACAAATTACAGAGAATCCAGAATATCGCTGCTCGGATGATAACTGGAACACGAAGCACTGACCATATAACACCTATTTTAAAGAATCTGCATTGGCTGCCAGTCGAAGCAAGAATTAATTTTAAGATTTTACTTATAACGTATAAGATCTTAAATGGGCAATCTACCAGTTACTTAGAACCTATTATACAAGAATATCACCCATTAAGAATACTGAGATCATCAACCCATTCACTGTTATGCATCCCATCTATCAAATCCAATTTCTATGGTGGTCGCGCTTTCTCAGCAACTGCGCCGAAATTATGGAATTCAATTCATGAATATATTAAAAGAGCAGAAACAGTAGAAACATTTAAAACTAGGCTTAAGACATTGTTGTTTCAAAAACGTTACTGTTAATTAATTATTTATTCTTCTCTGTCTTTTTAATGAATGATCCGTTGTTAGGCGCATTGAGGTCAGAAATGCGCCCTATAAGCACCTATTTATTATTATTATTATTATTATTATTATTATTATTATTATTATTATTATTATTATTATTATTTAAAAAGTGCCAGTTATAGAGTCAATCACCAGCTGAATTAAGATAATAAATTTATGGAGATAAGGTAGTTGCCCGTTCCGAACAACGGCCTACGTCGCGAGCTCTTTTCTGCGTAAATGGTGGTAAAGCAGAGGCTAAGCTGTCAACAACAACTTCTAACTAAAGCTTTAGGCGAAGTGTTTTTAGCGTTGCCCCCGTTGTTTGTAGCTGTAGTCGTACTTGTTGTAAAACAAGGGATTGTGGCTATGCATAGAAATTGAATTGAGGTTATGTTATTTGTGAGCGGATAGGTGCTTGTATAGTAGAGTCAATCTCAATTTTAATCACTTTATGGGTTTACAATACACGTTTTACTACATTTAGAGAAAGACTGGTAACAAGGTGTGACAACATGACACTCTCCCCCTTGTAAAATAAATGCGCATGTTCTAAAAACAAAAACAACAAAATGAGATACTCATGCTTAGAATTCAACGAAGGCCAATCTATCTGGGGGTTTCGAGATACGTCCCGATCTTTTAAACATGTTCTGCTTCAGGTGGTATTACTCATGGTGACTCTGGCTGCTCTGCTTGCATTAGGATAGCATGTTTGGTTACAGACCACATCAGTGCTGTCGTTTCTTACTATGTAAGATTGAGGTCACCTGGCAGGTTTGATGGCTGTGCCTGGAACCCAACTTTTACTATGCTGATCGAAGATTCACCTGCCTCCAGTTCAGGTCCGGCTCTGCGATCATACTTGTTGCCGATTATACATTTGTTCCTTATGAGGCCTCCATTGGACTTTCGGTTGCTACGCTGCGATTCCGGTGAAATTTAGCTAATTTTCTGTTGCTAATTAGCTCTGCGGGCAACTTTGACTGGTGGTTTATTGGTGTAGTCCTGTATGCCAGGAGTCCAAGGTACGGATCTTCCTCTTCCTCATCAGTTTTTTTTTTGAGATTACTTTTGAACTTTTTTACAGTTCTCTCTACAAAAAATTCTGTTGCGCATGATGTGGAGAGCTTGTGGTGTGTTTGATTCCGAAAATGTTTACGAAGTCGTGAAACTCTTTGGAGCTGTACCGAGGCCCGTTGTCAATGACCGGCTCTTCAGGAATTCTATGTTCTGACATTATGCTTTCGAGGTGGTCTGCAATAAGCAAGTACTGGTTACCTTAATAGTAGAAATTCATGAGCACGTAGCATCTGGCATGGATGTGGTGGTGCGCCTGCCTGCTGGCTCTGTCGTTGATACTTTTAGCAAGGTTCACACTCTTCAGCCAAGTTGGTGATGTCATTGCTGAAACGTGGCCAAAAAACCGCTGTGCAAGTTCTTAGAAGGCACTCTTCTCGACCCAAGTGACCTTGATGGATAGTGTTCAGGATGTTTGTTCTTAAGCTTGTTGGTGTGATTATTCTGTTGATGCCATCTTGAACGCTTATTTCTTCTCTGAAGTTCCGATACTCATAATGCAGTTCTGTGGGACAGTGGCTCCCCTTCTCTTGCCATCCTTTGAAAACGTTCTCTTTCAGAAGTGACAGTGTTGGGTCTCTTTCTGTTCCTTGTCTGATTTGTTGTCACTTTATCAATTGGTGAGGCCGGAATCAACGTTTCTTGGTGATGTGGTTAATCTCGATTCGTTATAGCAGCTATTTCACAGCTGGTTCTTTCCTTGGTGTTATTCTTGACAATGTATCAGCTATCGGTACGTTTTCTCTTTTCACGTAGGTTCCCGTGTTATCGTACTCGAGGCTCTTAGCATGCGTAGCAGGCCTGTTTGGTGCGTTCTACCGAGGTTGAATTTTGATGAATCGTTTGAGTTTAATGGCCGCATGAAAAAAGAAAAAAAACCTTCACCAAAGTTAAGAGAGAAAACGAAGGGGAAGGGGCAAGGATAAGGAGTGAGAAACCGCCTGCAATCAACCCCACAAGACTTTCAAAACTCACTTTCTCCAGCGGATGGGGAAAATATAGTTCCTGACTGGCTGATAAAGTGTTAAGAAAATCCGCCTTTTAGTCAGAGTTTACTGCTCATTTTCGTATAAGTGTAAAGACAAAGCATAGCCCATACAGCCGACGATCTGTTTTCAAAAAATTCTGCCTTGCGGGGGCTTGGATTTCCTGGAGTTCTTAAAGAAGAGCAGAAAGACGGTGTAATTGAAGTAACTACTAAATGACGGTGATATATCGGCGGTTCGTTCCAAAGGATTTGGCAAAAGCTTCATATGTCAGCTTCTTCTAGGAGAATATGATCGGCGAAATGTGTTTTGCATTTGTAATAACGCCTTTGAGAATTATCATCGATCACCGGATCGATTAAAGAAGTTGCCGAACCTCGTTGCCAGATGCCGGGCAGGAAGAAGTATCCATTGGAAAGTTCCAGCTAGTTTTGCGCACCGGCAGAAGATGTCTTCGACCAGGCATTTCTCAAGGAGCTGGAAGACTGATCATTCAAATGAGTTCACCAAAAGTTTGCCGGCATCATAGACGACGAATCAAACACAGCAGAAACATAGACAGGGAAACGATAACGGTTAGTTGAAAAATTTCAGTTCGATCTTAAAACTTTTCCCAAGAGAAATATGAATTTTATTCCCAACAATGTTTACACAAGACACGCTATGATTGGTTGCTAGTTGACATCAAGCCTGTGCTCGTTACACATGAATTGAAATTGGAGGTTACGAATACCTTGCGCAATTGTGGGGTGTTGCATTGATTGTAGGCGGTTTCTCGCTTTTTCTGCTCGCTCCCTCCCTTTTCGCTTTTACTTTGGACTTTGGTCCAGATAATATTCAACCTATCCCTCGAAAGTCAAACCCGGTGGAAACAAGCGTCTAAAATTTACTAAAAAGCCTGCTACAAAGGCTAGAGGGCTTTCAGGTCAAGTCTTTTTGGTCTTGGAGGACAGGTGGAAACGTTTTGAAAATATACTCGAGTGGTTTGTTGTCTTTGTGGACAGTACAGGGCTTTCCGTATGTGAAATAATGAAATTTCTGTAGTCCCCACACCACTGTTAGTGTTTCTCTTTCAATATTGCCATAGTTGCCATAGTGCCTTTGGCCATTTTGTTGGAGAACTGCTCCGACTCCTCTTTGTGAGGCATTAGTTTGGTTGTAGTTTCAGCAGGTTTGTCAAAGTATCTGGCTACAGGTGCTGAAGACAGACAGACTGCTAGGAATGCTCACACATGGGAACACACATAGGCAGTTTACTTCTTTGTTAGGTCTCGTAGGGGTGTCGTTAGTGTTGCTAATTTGCTTGAATATCTGGATGTGTAATTTACTAAACCGAAGAAACTTTGGAGGTCCTTGACGCTTCGTGGTGGCTCCATGTAAAGTATCGCTGACACTTTCCTTGCATCTGGCTTGACGCCGTCTTCTGTCCATGTGTGTCCATAGACGCTCTCTTCTTTCCGTTTCAGTTGTATTTTGTCTTTGTGGAATTCGATACCTTGTTCTCTTGCGCTTTCCAATAGGTTTATCATGCTGCGATCGTGCTTATCCTCCGTTGCACCGTATAGATCTCGCTATCGTCTTCTATCTCTATCACTTCGTCAAATCCTTGAAGGGACGAGTCTAGTTGCTCTTGCTTTTTGAAGACGTCTTGAGATGGCATTAGTTCAAAGAAAAGTCTTGTGAAACGGTTTTTTTTTCGATTGGGGTGTTAAAGGTCGTAAGGTGGGAGCTCTCTTGGCGCAGGGGAACTTGTGAAAAGCCTTTCTTGGCGCCTGCAATGCTAAAGAACTTTACACCATTGAATTGGCATAAACTCTTGTCGATGGTCTTGGTGCGGTACCGTTCTCTTTTTACTCATTTGTTGAGGTCTCCAGGATCGAGGCATACTCTAAGCTTGGTCGTCTCTCCTTCTTGGTTGACGATTTAGGTGAGGACTACGTCCCTGTGGGCTCTTTGAAAGGTTTTATTATAAGGTTTGCCATGCTGTCAATCTCCTTTTTGAACATGTTTCTGAAATGAACTGGTTCTGCTCTTGGGATGGCAGCTTATAATGTCTTTGGCTGAGAGATGAATTTTGGGCCGAAAAGCGAAGCTTCGAGGACAATCTACCAGCCAAGTACAGAATCAGCCGACAAGCCAGCAAGCCACAAATGGATTTACCTTTTTATAACCTTACAATTAATTTTCACATCGTGCAAAATTGCTCGTACAAAGCCGATGTTGATATCATATCGAAGGCGCGCGATTCAATGTTTTTGCTGGGCCAAAACATCGAAAATTCTATTTTCCCACGGAAAGGTTTTCTACCGGTACCCAGGGTACTCTCAGGTTAGCCTTTGAGTTCGACGGATGGTATACGGATTTAAGCCGGCCGATAAGTGATACAAAAACAACGGGACTACAATTGTCCGACTCTTGTACCTCCTCATGTAATACATCCACGAACATTAATGTTCGCTACTACACGTGATACACAACAGTACAGATACTACAATCTCGACTCCCTTTTTTTCAAATCGTTGTCTCAACTTCATTTCTCTGAGCTAGATCTCATTTCAGATGCTCTTTCTCCTCGCTGTTCGATGGGTGGGCTAGCTGTAACAAGAGACTCAGAATGTGTCTTTATATCAAGAAGTTACTAGCAATGCGTATTGTCCATTTGTTTTTTGCAAACGTGTATGTTCATTTTAATTGGTGAGATCGATCTCTCTAGCACTGTTGCGCTACTTAGGTCCGCAAGACTGTTAGGTCCACCAGTACTTATAAGTTGCACCAGATTTAGGGATAGTTTTAAGGGATGTCTCATAAAGTTAGGCTTTGCGGATCGTAAGCTGTACGGCCTTCATAGTTTAAGGTCTGGAGGCGCTACAGCTGCTATACGCTTTAATCCTAATCTTTCAGATTGTTAAAACTACACGGGAGGTGGAAGTCAGATAGTGCGAAGGATAAATGTGTTCGGAAGGTGTTTCTAAGCGTTTGCAAGTAACTAATCAACTGGGTTATTACTATCATATTTCTCGTCTAACTCTATTAATAACTTTTTACTACTTTTGGCTGTATTTAATTCATAATAAACAGTTGGATTGTCTGAAGGTCCAGCCATCAACCTATTGTGGCTTTGCATTTGCAGTATTTGATTAAGGGGGAAATAATTTACCTTTCTTTGAGCGTAGCGAATTAGAACGTAACTACATTATTCTATTCAGGAAACCTTGTGTTATACGATATGAGAAATTACGTAGGTAGATAGGGGATATTAATATTCTGCGACATGAAGGAACATACCTAGCCCATACAATAAACACTTTAACTTCTTCGAAACTTCTGCAGTATAATGGCCTCTTTTCTTTCACATTTGCTCTGATACCGAGGGCCGTAGCCACTATGAGGAAAACCGAGGCACTTGCCTCAGTCATTTTTTCGTGATTTAAAATAAAGCGTGATTCCAGTGTTGTCATAAACACCAAACTACCTACGAAGAGAATTTAACCATGGAAATTGCCTCAGTCATAATTTTTTTGCTAGCTACGGCCCTGCTCCTAAGGGCTTTTCCAAAGCAATGGTAAAAACACAAGGAGAAATAAAACAGGGAAGTGATTCACTTAATTGTACAAATGCATTTCACCTGGAGGTCTGTTTAAACCGTCTAGCAACCAAGGTGGATTTCTCCGAGTTTAACGCTAAAGGATGGCCTTGTGGTAACGTTCGTGTCTCCCAAATCTTCGGACCCGGAATGGAATCCTGAGCTCGCCCGTGGGCTGAGATTTGTCGATCTCGGTCAATCTTACACCGCGGGCTTTTGTAAGGGTACTCCGGTTTTCCTCCAGGCTGTAATGCTATGCATGAATCGTGCTTTGGGGTCGAGTGACTAGCGGGCAGCGCAGCTCCTTCGGACGACCTGCGCGCTTAGAAATTAATTCTCTGACTGCAAGAAAGGACGATAAGGGAGCCAGATATCTCTGACCCTGAAGCACAAAAGGCGTCGCGGTACTTTGTCGGAGATCAGAACGTATACTCTATTTCCAATACATTTAAAGCTGCTTTGGACAAACGCTCTTAAAGTGTGACTGCGGGGTAAATACACTGATGAAAACTTCTTTCATGAAATACGCTCAGATTTTAATAAGTTAATCTTTTTACATCCAATATATTCTTTCATCTTACTGCCTTCTATAGCTTGTTATAATATTGCATTTCGATGTTCGGTGTTATCTACAAAACAGGAACTTATCCATTGTAAATATAGTACTTTTTTCTTCAAATTTAATTGAAAACTATTTTCAGATCTGTGAAACAGTATGCTATCGGTCCCTACAAACAAGCGCAGTTTGTTACATATTTAATTTTGATAGGACCTGAAGGCGTCGTTTCAGTTACAAAGTCAAACTCGGACTCCACACAAACTGGCCCGCCATTCAGTATACTTGGAAGACAGCCAAAACTAACCTCCTTTCTACATCGAGCTACTTTAATACGGTGTTCTGGGCAATAATACCATCCCTCCACACATGGGTGGTTTGTTGCTTGTCGAGGTGGACGGGAATCGGAAGCTTTAGTGCAATTCACGTCTAGGCGGCGCTCCACATGTCGTTTCCTTTGAGTGTTTAACGCCCCATTTTCCAATTGACGTGGTTCAAGGTTGGCTGTCTTCATAGTGAGATTTTGTTCGGCATGTAGTTTTGTCAATGATTGTCGAGGTTTGCCCATCACCGGGTCTTGGATAAGTGTTCCAAGTACAAAAATAGGAAAAAGCTGACGGAAGATAAAGAAAAAATCGATTAATTAGGAGATGACAATTGATCCGACGTCAGTGTACTGGACACATGAGCACTACATGCAAAAACGAAAGCAGTAGAGTCATACAGAGTAAACTATCTCATAATTGTCTTAATTACTGAGTTAGCCCTATATTGGCATAGCTGCAGTTTATCATACCAAGCAGGGTTTGTAAGGCACACGACTAATTGACTGTCTATAGTTCGACGTTGTAGCGATATCAAAAGTTTAGAGTGGGAAAATCTACATTTAAAACGAATTTTACATAGCTTTGGGCAAGTAATTTGGAGATTTGATTCTTTTTTTTTTGTTCTTCCCCAAGCACACTATCCTGGAGAAATTGTCATCACTGTCTACACTCGCGAAAACCAAACTGTAAACTTAAATTTACTTGGCTACTTAGAGTGTAGAACACTTTGTTGACTTTTGATAAGCTGTATCTTCAGATTGTTGCTCTTACCACTGAATATAATGTAAACCCCATCTTCCTCTTTATCTTTTGGCAACTCTCTACAAATCTCGTCTTTAAGTTAGAATCGGCTATTCCTGAGAAAATGTGTGTAAATTATCAAAAAACGTTGGTCTTTTATATCTGTTGCGGAACATGTTTTCTATATTTAACAAAGCAGTCTTTCTTTTATTTTTGGGATGATTGGCAATGGGTATAAGTGCTGTTACACTCTTCTTTGCCCGTTTTTTAAACTGCGCATGACATAACTCGATAATTTTGAGCCGATCACACAACTTTTCAATGGTTCTAAGAATAATTCCGAGATTTTACGTTACCCATGATTTATTATCCCGTTTGCTAGTTCTGATACTAAAAGGTGTAAATGCTTCCGCTCATAGACTTATGAGAGGCTACAATTCTCTTTTTTCATATTGAGCTAAGACTATTTGACACCCTTCTTGTGTAAAACGGTACGATATTTTCATTCCGACAAAGAAAAACAGGAAGAGATGTTCCACTGAATCCTTATGTTTAGTGGGACTTTAAACTACCATTTCGATTTCACTTTATATTTTCATAATGCATCGCGAAATTTGGGGGAAACTAGAAAGGTTTTGCTCTGGAAAATTGTGATTTAACTATACAATTTTTAGTTTGTGTAATTGAAGATATTCCAAACAAAAAATTTTGCCATTTCTAAAACTGCACCGACAGAGAATTGCAGCTGTAAACAGATAAAGGGCACGCCCTTCGAGCTTCAGCGACTTACTTACGCGAAAACTCAAACAGTTCCAACAGTTCTGTGTCGCTCAACTGAGACAAATACAGAAATAGCCTTAATTACGCTTTTCTGTAAGTTCGATGAGTGGTACAAAGGTTTGGACGGCCTGTCATGATTGTAATTTGTGATCAGTTTAGGCGACATAAATGTCATTGTGGGAAAAACGAACCAACTTATTTTCGCGTCTTATCGAACATTGTCCCAGTCAGGAGCCCCCGAGTTGGATCGTACAGCTTACAAATTTCCCTTTTAATTTTGCAGAGAATTTATAACAAGAACGCGCCGTTTTGTTAACTTAACCAATCGGCCAGTTTTTGTCCCTGTTTCGTCTATGCCTGTCCTTTTGCATAGCGAACAGGTTGTGCAATAGATGGCATTTAGGGAGATAAAAGTGAAATGGTCGATGATTTTGACTGATCATTTTGGCCATAAAATGTTTGTTAGCGTTTCAGTGGAGGAAGGGAAAAGTTTTTTATCTTGCGCCAACTTCTTCGGCCAATATCTTCCTTAAGTTGAGAAAATTACAAAGATGCATCATTGAAACAAATTGCGCTCCATTTTATTTTTCCAAGCCCCGCCACTTTTAACATGACAATTTGTTGCTTTCCCTGGCACAAAGGCAACACGGAAAGCAGCAAACAAAGACTTGCAAATCTCAAAAGGAGCTTAAAAATCCTACGGCAATTTCTTGTGACAAAGGGCTTGCCTCCAAACGTGAGCCTTTCAACCGTTAGAGGTTTGTCTTGTTTCGTCAATCACACAAATGGGCCAAAATGCCTGAAAGCTCATTCCTTGTTTGTGAGTTTAAAACATTACTCAATCAGATGCAAATTAGATAAAGTAAAGGCGAGGAAGTAGTCACGCTATGGGCTTCAGCGAAGGCCGTCTTAAGTTGATAATTTAAACTGAGCAATTTCACTTATATTTCTAGAACAATCGTTTTTCTTTTGCGATAGGTATGGAAAGCTTAAAATGGCAGGCTTTTGTTCAGGGAATAGTTTATAATTTTATATTCTTGGAAATAGTTCTACGGAATGAAGAAAAATACTAAAGGACAAAAAAACAAAAAAATTAAGCAATACTGGCTAACCTTTTCATTGAATGTCCCAACGAGCAAGAGAAGTTTAGCTGGACATCGTTTTCATTAATGATAATAACACTGAATCAATATTTAAAGATTACACACTACATACGAACGACTTTACAATCAATAATGAACTAAGCAAAGAAACCAACATGTGTAATAAGAAAAATATAAACGTATGAAAAATTTAAGTTTAAAAAATAAATCTAAAAAGACAAGGGACAAACTCAAACTCAGTCGATCCTTGATCGTCAGCACCTGAAAGACATTGATTAACGATAAATTCAATGGCGTCCGCAACCTAATTGGCATATTCCGAGTTACAGGTTCACATTTCGGGCATCCGCATCAAGTTTCCGTATATTGTCAATGCGATCAAAGCTACGGCCATCACAATGGGGCTCGCATATATCGTAAGCTGGGTAATAGAGCCATTGATTCACTCATCCAAGTGCCGATGTTGGCAATCAAGCTGTTGGACAGAGAGCTGGTGGGTTGCGAGGACCATCCTTGCTTCTACCGTTTGACGAGTCGTTGAGTGGTTTGTGAAAGGCGAAAGACAAAAGACACTGGCTTGATGTGACCTGGGAGCTAATGATCTTTCTGTTAAGCGACAAAAAAAATAGGACCACCTTTTTTTAAATAGTAGGGTTTTTGAGGTCTAGATGAACTGACGTAGTCTCTTCTCGATGCGAGTCCAAAAAATGACTGAGAGGCTACTGCCATTTTTGTGACCATTGCTATCCCGTGCCATGGTGTCTGTAATTAGTGTTTGCCTTTGCATTTGAAGGAGTGGAGTTTTCTTCATGTATAAGTCTCCTAAGGTCTCCTAGGGTGGATATAGGGATAGGTGGTTTTCACCGGTAGTGCTCTTCGTAATAATCATGGCAAATAACCTCAATCCCCTCTTCATGCTGGATATTGGTGTACAGTGAGCAGACATCGAGTGTAGCAGGTTTTGTCGTAAACGTGTGCCTTGCACTCTCCAACTTTCCCTTGTGAGTGCAGGATGACTGTCGTGGTCCCGTTATTGTCTTCTTTAAGGCTGGTTTTCACTAGCGACGGAGTGGGAGTCGGTGTCGTAGTCGGAGTCGTAAGAGCGCTTATGACTAAGTGAAAATCAAAGATCGGAGTCGTAAGCGGAGTCATAAGCTCAACGGAATCGGAGTCGGAAGAATCAGAACGTTCCTATTTTCTTCCGACTCCGCTTATGACTCCGTCACTTATGATCCAATGAAAACTAGATTGTCGGAGTCGGAAGCAGAAGCGGAAGAACCAAGCAATCACAATGCTTGGAAGCGATTATCTTGTGCTGATCGATAATTCTCCTGTGTGTTTTAAAAGGACATTGGCACAGTCCCCTTCAAGTTCTTCCATTTGAGCAAGTAGCACATTTGGATGACGGGGGGGGGGGGCGGTTACCTTTTCCATTTTATTAATTTTTAACTCGGGGGGGGGGGGGGGCGGTTACCTTTTCCATTTTATTAATTTTTAACTCCACATAATCCTGAAGTTCGAACTTCTTTTTCTTCTTCCCCTTCATGCGTATGATAACTGCAGGCCACAGACTGCAGATTGCCTGCAAATAGCGATGACAAGCAGGATTTGTCTTTAAGCACCAATTTCAAATAGTGCTGATAAACAGTATTTAAGTCTGAGCGCACCCATTTTTGAACGATTATCTTTCAATAACTGTGATTTTAGAATTAATTTTGCCGTCTGCGGTCTGCACTTTAAAAGTGACACCACTATTCTTGAATGTCTGGCTCATCCACTTTTTCAAATTATTGCGGGCCATTTTCCTTTTCTGTATTTGATGTAGCTGTGACTTGTCCACTCATTTGTGGCCTTTTGATTTCTTTTCTCCGAAAGATTCCGACGCCACCTCATATGACAATTTGGCAATGGTTCTGTGAATGGTTATGTTTTTTTTTACAAGTGGTTTCTCCAAGATAATGACACCAGTGGCTTGGTAACAAGTTCTTTTTTTCAATTAAATTGCAAAGGTTATCTTTCGTTGTTCCATTTGCCAGTGTCATCATTCTTTTTTCACAGTGCGAACGTTGTGTTTGCGGCAAGCTGTCCGTCATCATCACTTTACTCACAAATTATTTTCCTTCTTCAGATTAAAACTTCGACTGAAATCGCACCATCCAGTAAAGACGTTCTCGTGTTCTAGCAAAGTCTGATGTTTCCTTATATCTGAGAGAAAATAGCCACGAATACTTTGAGTAATGATTTTCAACATGAAGAGAACCAGTTACACTGTTGGCTCTCTGGAACAGTAATAGGTTATTTTACGAAAATTTGCGAAATGGTGGTTGGCGGTAAGTGGAAGAGGAACGGAGGGCAAGGGAAAGATAGAGGAGGGATGAATCAATCGCCCTTTTTTCATTATCTCATGTCAATCCAGGGCCCCATTTTTTAATTACATACCCCAAAAAAGGGAAAACCCTTTTTTAGACAGTTCATAATAACCTAAGTTGAATGCATTTGACCTAGGTTGAAAAAATTCAACCTAACAACCTAAATTTAAATTTAACCTGTAATAGGCTTTTATGTATTTGGGGGAAGTGGAGATGGAATTCTAACCGTATCATTGTTAGTAAGGGGTACATTCCATATATCTTTAATGAATCTATCGTAACTTTGTTTACACTGCATGATTTTTATATGAATTGCGCTGTCGCTTTTTATTTTGGTGAAGGGTCACACAAGGATTGCGCAGCATGAGTCATTAATGAGACTTTTGGGTAAATTGCAAGCCTTATTTTATTTTACTTCGAAAATACATTTGTGAGAGCGGTGAGCTCATCGAGTTTTGCTGTAATAGTGTTCAGTTCAACTCGTGCAAAACTTGTTAGCAGCGGCTGAAAGGAAGACAACGTTCATCCAAACAAAGAACTACTCAAATCGACTAGTACGTTGTTTGTCTCAAAATAAAACTTACTCGACTTGGACATTAACTGAATACAATTTCCATGGCTAACAGTTAGCAAAAGTAAGAAACGAATCGAACTGGAGTTAACACTGTGTTTCCTCCAATGCACATAACTTCTGTCTCTACCGTGGATTTACTGTATTCAGTATTCGAATTAATATTGGTAGATTAATTGAAAATAATTGTTGAAAGTCACCTCAGTAAACAGTTCAATCAAAACTTTCATTGAAGCGTCCGAATAAATGCCTCGCGAGCTCTTTTCTGTACAACTACGGTGTTTCTGTTGTTGTCCGCGTTGTTTGCAGTTGTAAAACGAGCCAGTTTGTCAGAAATTCTGCGTTGCTTCAGTTTCAGCAGGGTTGTGGCTGTGACTAGCTATTGAATTGGGGTCTGAAACGTATTGGCGAAGACGTGAGATGAAGCACTAAAGCAGCTAAACACAACGTTTAATATAGTGTTTAATCTTGCAAACCAAGATTTCTTTCAGCGAGAAGCAAACGAGCACATCCGAGAACCTCGGATTTAAGCTAAGCATGCATAAATTAACCCCGTTACATGGTCTACATTGCCTGTCAGCAACTTCGAAATTTTAAGTAGGTTCATTCTCAATATTATCAGTACATACTCTTTAAGGGAATTTAGTGGCGAGGAACTTATAAAAGAACCTGAAGGCTTATTTGAGGTCCTCAAAAACATGATTTAGAAGTAGGCTTAGTTAGAAACAAAATGAATTTTCCGCTGGTATTCCAGTAATTAGTTATGCTCCAATACCTTCGCTCCTCCTGTCTCACCTTCTCACTTGTTCTAATTATGCATAACTTTTGATTGGTTAGTCCCTGGTATTTATAACCTCTGTGACCGCTGAATATTCACTCACGCTAGCGATCCACGCAGTTTATACTTCAGCATTTATCCCATCCTCCCGCCCAGCTTACTGCAGTTGTTGTTATTTTTGTTTACAGGCCGTAGGGATGCTTGTTATGAAGGGTTCCGCTGTTTCAAATGTGGAAGATACGGTCATTGGGCCAAAGACTGCCGTTCTGCCTTCTGGCCAGGAAGTCACAGTTACCAGTCCTACAATCACAACTCCTTACCAGCACCTTCCTACAACAAGCCAACAGGAATTCAATCAAGCCAGCCAGCTATCAAGTATTGAGGAAGACTTAGCGCAGGTAGAAGAAATTGTAGAAAAATTCGAAGTGGACAGTGGGCTATCTTTAAGCGTGAAGGGTAATCTGAGAGCTAACGTCGAGTTTTGGAAATCTATTGGTGCGCCTTATTTTATCTTATCGCTAATTGAAAACGGGTATAAATTACCTTTTGCTAGTTCGCCCGGACCCGTGAAGCTCAGGAATAATAAGTCTGCTAGATTCCATGCCGATTTTGTGGACCAAGCTATCCATGAGCTTGTTCTCTCTGGGCGTGTCTGCGTATTTGCTAAGAAACCCTTGGTAGTTAACCCCTTATCTGTGTCAGTACAGCCATGCGGTAAAAAAAAAAAAGACTAATTCTGGACTTACGCCACGTAAATAAGTGTTTACTTAAACAAAGAGTGAAATTCGAGGATTGGAAGGTTGCTCTTTCCTACTTTACAAAGGGGTCTTATATGTTTTCCTTCGATTTAAAAAGCGGTTATCACCACGTTGAAATTTCACAGGAACACCAAACTTACCTTGGGTTTTTGTGGGAGGTGGCAGATTCTGGGGATGAAATATTTTATGTATTTACCGTTCTTCCTTTCGGTTTATCCACTGCCCCTTATCTCTTTACTAAGCTCTTGAAACCCTTGGTAAAACGCTGGGGATTACAGGGTATCTGTATAGCCATCTTTCTAGATGATGGTTGGGGCATAGTCCAGGATAAAAAAGACTGTCACGCTACTGCCCGAGCTGTTAGAAACGACTTGAGCAGTGAAGGGTTTATAGCTAACGATGAGAAGTCGGTATGGGAGCCCACGCAGGTTTTAGACTGGTTAGGCTTGACTTGGAATTCGATCCTGGGCACTTTAAAAATTGTAGATAAAAGGATTACGAAGATTTTAAAAACCATTGACCATATTATCAACTCAAACTTTAAGGTTTCGGCGAGAAGTTTGGCTTCTTTTACGGGTCAAATTATTTCAACGGGTCCTGTCGTTGGTAATATTGGTAGAATTATGACAAGACATTGTGTCATGTCCACCTTGTGTAATGACCGTTGAGATGTGGAGTTTTACCTTGACGATTACTGTCAGGAGGAATTGTATTTTTGGAAAACAAATCTTAGCAATATTAACAACAGACATTGTTTCGCATATACCTGCCCTAGTTCATTTGTTTATTCTGACGTCAGTGCTACGGGTGGTGGTTCTGTTATTGGCTTCAATAACGAGTACGTTTGCCACAGAATGTGGACGGATTCGGAGAGTCTACAGAGCTCCACGTGGAGGGAGTTATGTGCGATAGAATTTTCTTTGCGTTCGTTTGCCCCAGTCCTTAAAGGATCACATGTCAAGTGGTTTACCGATAGTCAAGCTGCTGCCAAAATCGTTGAAGTAGGTAGCATGAAGTTGGACTTGCACAAAATTGCCAGAAGAATTTTCGATATTTGTGTTCAGTCAGGGATTTACCTAGACATACAGTGGATACCCCGCACTTTAAATCAACAGGCTGATTACATTAGTCGTTTGATAGACGTCGATGATTGGCAGACTACCAGTGATTTGTTTTCGTCCCTAAATGAGCGCTGGGGGCTGCATTCCGTAGATTGTTTTGCTAATTATTATAATCATAAGCTACCCCGATTCTTTTCTAGGTTTTGGAATCCCAACACGGCGGGTATCGACTTCTTTATTCAGCCACTTCGAGGATAGAACTGTTGGGTGGTCCCGCCCGTTTCTATCGTTTCTAGAGTTCTTCATTATATGAAGTCTCAAAACGCTGTGGGTACCGTTGTTCTCCCCTTTTGGCCTTCGGCTCATTATTGGCCTCTACTGACAAGTAAATATCTCAAGTATATATCAGCTTATAGCATGCATATCGGGAACCAATCCTTAACTCATGGTAGGAATCTCAATTCCCTTTTAGGATCAAAGGACTTTAAGGGGCATGTCATTGCTCTAAGGATGAAGTCTCTTGACTAGAATTATTGCTCGTAACGCCTGGGGGTGGCGGCACCTTCCAGCTTATCTGCTATGATTAGTTTCCAGCGTTTGCTTGGGTTTTTGGCTGTTTCTGGTGGCTGCACCAGTGACGTTGCATTTTATTGGCACTGGCCATCTTAGATCAAGGGTGACTGCACCCGTTTGGAATGTGAGAATAATCAGTTCTGACTTTGTAGGCACTGGCCTCATTGGGGGATGGCACTGATTATTGGTACAGCTGCTTGTACGGGTGACCTGGCACCCTCCCGGTATAATTAGTTTTTCTGGAATTATGAATTGCATGGGTTTTACCCCGCTTTACTTCGGAGTGTTCTTATTTGTAATTTCAGATACTTAGTTCAAGCGGAGCTTGAAAACCTTTCCTGTCTTCGTCTTCACCAAATTTTCACCAAATCGTGAGCGTGATGTTACAGTCCCGGGCGAACTCTACAACTAAAGCCTACCTTAGGGTCATTAAAAGGTTTTTAGAGTGGTGTAGGAGTAGGGAATTAAGTGTTCGATTGCCTTTTCCCGTAAGCACAGTATCGCTTTATTTATTTGAAAACCATCAATCTTGTGCTTCAAGCGCGTCTTTAGTCCAAGCTCATGCTGCACTTAAATGGTTTCACTCGTTTGTGCCTAGCCTCGACCGTAATCCTCTGGATAGTGAATTTTGTAAAAATTTAATTGAGTCGGCAAAACGCATCAAGTCTAAACCAATTGCCAAGAAGAAACCTTTTTCGTCCCAGATTATTAAGGATATTCTAGACGCTTATAATAAGGACGATGCTAATTTGAAAGATGTTAGGATAGCTGCCTTATGCTCGTTAGGTTTTGCCGGATTTTTTCGGTATAATGAGTTGTGTAATATTTCACTCAACTATATCGAATTTCACAGTCAATACATAAAGATTTTTGTGCCTCGTAGTAAGACTGATGTTTATAGGGAGGGTAACTATGTCTATATAAGTGCATCGGGAACTTCATACTGCCCTGTTAGTGTTTTAAGAAGGTATATGAATCTAGGTGGTATTCACGATAAAAGTGATCTGCCTTTGTTTAGGCCTCTGGTTTTTCATAGGAGTAATTCTAGTTATACTCTAAGGGATGGAAAAGTTGATACGTTATTGTTAACGTTCGCTTTTTACTTATTGTAAAGAATATATGTTAAGGAAAAGAAGAAGAAGAGTGTATGTAAACTATTAAACTGCATTCGGATCCGCTTGCGAATCCTTCCATATTCCTTGTTTGTTTGATCATTTACGGGAATTGAAGGGTAAAATAATTTACGTTCGGTTGAGCGAAGCGAATTAGAACGTAACTACAATGAATTTGTTTTAATACACACTCGCTCTTGTGTAGGTTTGGTTTTTTTTTTCTCTGAGAGTACAATACCCAGGCCGAAAACAAATCGGTCAACGCTGAAGACACTTTTGGAGGCGGGCAAACCTTTTCTGGAGACACTCGTCGTGCGTCGCTTCGTGTGGGACATGTAATACATAATTGATGCCATCAAGGATATTATTCACACCTTTAATCCCTGTCAGAGCTAACCATATCTCATGCTAATATTGTTCACTTGTGGAGAAGGAGAGGCTTGTATCTGTATAAGCCCATGTGCTTCACGAAGATCCTGTTCCCGCTCTTTCCTTTCAGTGTAGCCTAAGTAGCTTTAAATACCCTTAAAACGGAGCACTGATGGAAAGAGGGGGTAAAATGAGAGCACCGTCGGCTTCCTGGGAGAATACTTTCTAGAGAGTAAAGGAACTTCCGACGTTAAATAAGGTGTACCTGTACCTACCAAAATATATACATATATGTATAGAAGTCAAATATCTCGCTTTCGACTCAAATATAAAAAATATCACAAATATCTCGCTTTCGACTCACACCATCCGATCTGCCATAAAATGTCTGCTTTCACAACCATGCTCACGAGGGCGGAATGCCATCCATCATCACGTGATTCTAAGGTTAAAGAGCGAGAATACGTGCTCGATTTTCTGAAGGCAAATGGCTACCCGAAGTCCTTCCTGATACTTGATAATGTAGTTTTCAAGGCTAAACATATAGCATGGGTCCGAAACAAATTGGCAGATTCATTGTCTTCATTGCAGTTCCCCTTGTTCAAAACGTTACATCTGCATCCCCAGAATTGGCATCCATAGTGTCCCACACTGATGCAATCTAGCCTGCAGTCTTAATCCCGTTCTACGTATAAAAGGGCTTGGCGACTTTTTCACCAATTTCACTGTTGTATTTGCTCAGATTTGTCAGCGAACTTACCAATTTCTCTTCCAATATTGGTATTATTCTTTGCATACCTACTGATCATCAGTGTGCATCTTCTACAGTTCTCACGTGTGTTATTTACACTGACCCCTTGAAGGCTTTTGTTATAGTGCAGATGTTTAAAGGCTACGGAAAGATGTTGCTTCCACTGCCTTTTTTGGATTTCTAAGAACGGGCCGGTAGACATTACTGTTTCTAGTGGCTCCCACTAAAGCAGTTTTCAAAACTGGTGGACACTACAAAAAGACCGTGGGCATTTAAGATGACATTTCTGGACTCTAAATATTGCTACAACCAACCAGCATCCTCGTTGACTATATTTCGTCAACCTTCGTTTCAGTAGGGTTGACACCCCGAGTGCCATTTTTGTTCCTGCTGATCAAGATAAATAAATAAATAAATAAATAAATAAATATTGCTAGTGCTAATCACCCTTACTTGCAGTCGAGGACTGAATTGCGAAGGGCGCGGCTCACGACATCGGGCTGAAAGCATACAAAGGCGCCTCTGGCTGCCGCTATACAGCCCATGTTTGATGTCGGAGCACAGCACCACAGCTAGATGTTAATTAGCTCTGAGTCGATTTTGATGAGGGAGGAAAACCGGAGTACCCGGAGAAAAACCCTCGAGTCAGGTTGAGATCGACTGAAACTCAGCCCACATGCTGGCTGAGGCCAGAATTGAACCCCGGCTCGCAGTGGTGGGAGGCCCGCTAGATAACCACTAAGCCACCCTGACACCCTACCTAAGATGGGTCACCTGTTACACGGACATGGTTTAGCATCCAGCTTTCTGTGGCCATTAGGTCATGCGTTTTAGATCAGTCCCGTTACAAGGGCCACAGTTTTCGTATAGTGGGCTACCTCGCATGCAACAGAGAAGGGGCTTTCAGATAACCAGATCCGCATTTCAGGCACTGATGGGGGAGGTCAAATGCTCTCTAAAAGTACCCGCGTTCCTTCTCTTTAACTTATTTCCTATTGGTTTACTAGCGTTACTTGAGCCTGTTATACAGGGGTGTGGTTACCCAATATGCATAGGCTCTTGGGTGAAAACACTCTGTACTTATCTAGTAATCATTACGTCTGTTGTAGTTAGGGTCTGGTTACTCAACATGCAGGAGCTGTTGGGAAATCACACCCGGCTGCTCTTGGGCGTTAATTCAGATACCCCTTTGACTACCGGGGAGCTTTAGGGGATACTTATTTCGGTACACCGGTTATATGGTAACCCAAACATGCAGGGGCTGCAGGGTACCCATATCAATCGTTTTTCGTGGTTGACTTTTTTCAGTTTTTCTTTCTTTTTCTGTCACGGTATCGGTGGGGAGAGCTGCATTGCCTGGAATGGGGCCACATTTTCAATCCGTTTGGCATTTTTCTTGCCCTCACCTTTACTGGGCCAAGAGTAAAATTCATCAAAGCTGTTTAAATTCCTTTTCATTATGGTCATATAAAATAAATGCGGCTTTGGGCCTTCACCCTTTTACGCCATTTTTCGCCATATCTGCTGATTTGTTCTCTGTGTAAGAGGGTGCACAGTAAACGAGCTCAAGCAATGCAGCCACTGTAACCTTTAAGGCCTCCATGAGGGAAAGGAGGTGTAAATGAATTATATATTAAACTGCGGATGTGAAATCAAGTGAAGCTATGATCCTTGCAGTTGACTCCTTCATCACAAGAACATTAGAACCCACAAATGACCAGCTCCCAACGTTCAGCCGTGTGGCTGAGTGTTCTTGTGCATTCTTACGCCTTTTTATGTGGTTGAAACTGGCTTGAACATACAATAAACAGAAAAATACCAACATAACTTTCTAAACTCTGATCTAAAGCTAATCACGCGATAAAGGAAAATCGAACAAAGAACAAATAAAAGGCACTTTAACCAAACGATGAAATAAAAGTATTATTTTACACAAAACTGGAAAATTCTGAACTTATTTTAATGACAACGATTCTCTAAATTTTGATTCGTGAGAGATGATCTCTTGCCTTCCAGATGATAAAAGGAGTGAGTCTTGCTGTGAAGGGTAGGCGCTGTCACGGACGCAAAAAAACAAAATGAACGAAGAAAATATCAAGCAATCAATGCAGCGACTGCAACTGTACATGTATCTTAACTCAGCAAGTAACAATTAATCTTCGAGATTTATTCTTTGCTATAAGAAGAAAGCACGTCCATTGAAGTGATCTATTTAACTTTACAGAATTAAGAAAAATATGATAACTTATGATAACAAGGTCACTGCTTTTCAAAAATGCGAGCGACACGTTAAACGTAACAGGCGTTTTTTATTTTATGAAAGAAGACTGGGTACAAATACTTTTGTTATTGGGCCATAGTAGGTTGATCAGAAATAAGACACAAACAGCAGTGATAAACATATTTAACTTGTTGATTTCGATTATGACTTGACGTTTCGTATGTGCTCTACATACATTTTCAAAAGTAACCGATGAAATTTAAAACAGCTATTTATATATGCTATTTATGTATGTAGAGCACATACGAAACGTCAAGTCATAATCAAAATCAAC
>NC_090870.1:38325442-38347942 GCF_036669935.1 Montipora foliosa | reverse complement strand
TAGAAGGGAAGTTATAAATAGACAACGGGCACACCCTTCGAGATTCAGCGACTTACTTACACCAAAAACTCAAACATTTCGAACAGTTCTGTGTCGCTCATCTGAGACAAATACAGAAATAGCATTAATTAAGCATTTCAGTAAGTTCTATTTGATGAAATTTATTCGTGATCGAAGGAAAATAAATTTGATCAAATTTCATTGCCTTACAGTGATTGGGAATTTTAAAAATGAAACTAAAATCGTGCCCTTATCTCTTCGCTTTGATTGAGTTTATGGGTTTTATCCATGGCAGTGGTCAATGTTATTTATTTTGTTTTATTGACTTTCGTATATGTACAAAAAGAAAACGAAATAAACAAAAAGAAACTTAAGACATTATGGAGTGGGAGACAAAATCAGCATAACAAATTAAGGCTGTCAAGCGAGGTTAACTAAGGAAATTCCAAACGTATCAAAGTATTGAACTATTAATCCGAAATTGGATGAGTGGAATGTATTGTATACATTACATCTGCTCGTTGTGAAAGAGCGGAGAGGGGCGACAGGATATACTTACTACCGACACTAACTTTGTATTTCACGGAAACGCAGACTTTTAATGTTTATGAAAGGGAGCTTCATAAGAAATCGATTTGAAATCTTAGACTTTTCAACCGGAAAAAAGAAAGATTATCATTATGCCAGAAACGCAATAACCGAGGTCGGAAATTTAATAAATGACGTTATTTCAGGTGACAAAAGTATCATTTGTTCCAGCCAGGAACTTGCGACTTGGATCCTTCAGCTCACAGATATCTCTTTCCTCAGACCACTTATATTAAAAGAAGGGCTTGCCTCTCTCACCAAGTATTGTCAATTTAACCAATTTTTTGCCTCTTTTGTCTATGTAGATCCTTTTGCATAGTGCACAGGTTATGCAATATATGACATCTATGGAGATAAAACTGAAATGTTCAATGATTTTGACTGATCGTTTGATCCTGAAATTCTGTCGGCGCTTTGAAGGAAGGGACAAATTTTATTGGCGCACCGACTGCTTCTACCAACATCAAAACCCATTGCCCGTCATTTGAACCTTCCGAGCCACTCCACCCTTAACATAACAATTTTTCCATTTTCCTCAAAACAAGGCAACACGGAAAGCCGCAGAGAATTGGAGCAAAACTTTATGTGTAACTCGGCAACCTCAAACCCTACGAAATGAATGAGCACTTTTCATTCAACTAATTCCTTTGTGAGTTTTATTTTTTCGTCACCATGTCTCCACTAATGGCATCGCTTTCCCATTTCATATATAAACCTCAAACAACAGTCACAAATCCTCTGGAAATTTCCTCTCACGAAGGGCTGTCCTTCCCAACGTCATCCTTTCAATCGTTTCACGGTCGCAATTCGACCAGTTAATCGATTCGTTTGATAAAACCAAATGTAAAGAAAATCAGCATATTTAGTGAAGGTTAGCTTCACTGCGTGCATTACTCAAAGCGGCATAATGCCTAAAAGCTCAATCCTTGTTTATGTATTTTCCCCTCTATGTCTTCTTAAGGGAGATTATCATTTTTTGGGCTGCATTTCCCGCGCTTGTTTACAGGGCGCTACTAATCACAAAACAACCAGTGGTCTGGAGTAAAATGGCTGAGGGCAAATACCCAAAGCCGGTTTAATGTCAATCTCGAATTAATTAACATGGACAGTCTAAGGATTTGGACAAACGATTCCGCCGTGTAAAGGTGAGGGCACAAAAACGCCAAAGCACCATGAACCAGAGCATGGTGCCGCCCCACCTAAGGGAAATGCAGTCTCAAACTACAACGAAGCAAAACGTAATTAAAACTGCTGCCCTTGCAAGTCAGTTCTAAGAAACCTTGAAGAAGTTGATATAATAATATCAAATGGTATATACATAAATGCTAAAAGAAAAATAGGAAATGCCGCCCTTGCTGACAATTCCTGACAACCAATGCGCTCTAAAGCCTGTAACTAACGCAGGAGAAAGGACAGGGGGCAGCTGCCCTTGCTAATCTGTTCCCCTGTCCTTAATTAAAGATTTGCCCATTTAGCAATGCTTCCATGTACCACTCCCCGCCAGCGATGCATGGACTAAGCACAGGTAGATAAATAAGGGATTTTGATATACTTAAGAAAAGCGTTAAACTTCCAGCAAACCAAAGCCCGTATTTGGGCATCAGACATTCCCCGATCTGCAGCAAAAGAAGCAGCCCCGATACGAAAACTATGGCTCTTGTACAGCTGTGGGCTTAAACCACAAGACTTTAAAGAAAGAGAGAGCAGATCTGTGAAGGACCTGCGGGACACCGGACTATTATCTAAATTGACGAAAAGTGGACCAGGTCTGTCACCCCGGAGAGTTAAATATCCTAACAAACACTGCACAGGGCAAAAAACATGCTGGTGATGTATTACGATTGAAAAGGTTCGCTGGTTGTAGTTATGTTTAAAATTGTGAAAAACGACTTTAAAGGCAACAACACGTTGCGTGTTATCAAGAAGCTTAACCAGCTGATGAACCTGTTGGGGGGAATTACCCTGATTATGGGAGCTTATAGTCATTTCACCAACCCGCAAAAAGGCGAAAAATGCCAAGGAGCACATCGCTTGAAATTGACAACAACTATACCTAGAGATAGCCAGCTGAGAAGAACTTTCAATGATTCTATGAAGTATTGGGAGCGTTATTGGTAAACGACTATCTACACGGGATCCTAATTTGGTATACCCTTTGATCATTTGAATAATAAATAGGCTTTAGTTGGGTCAGGAAAACCAAGAAATTTATGAGAGTAACCTAACGCTGAGACATATTAACTGACAGTTGATGGCGCATAGTTTTTATCATACATGTAGGCAATAAAAAGAGCCAACATATGAGGCGATATGGGCAAACTGGGGTGAGCGGAATGAAAAACTGAATTCAGAAACTGGTAAAATAACCTTCATGCTCGCCTATAAGTTGGCACAGAGGAAGACTGGAGGCTAGATTTTGCAAGCATGCTTACTATGGGACCCAATTCTGTGGCTGCAGATGCTGAGGAATCTCTGTGGGTAAAGGGTCTATTGCGAATCTCTGTGGGTAAAGGGTCTATTGCTGAGGCCAGCTGTCTGAAAGTCTGCACCTGCAAGCGAGACAGAGCATCCGCAAGACTGTTATGAGTCCCTAGAATATGTTTGGCCTTGAAAACAATGTTGTGATATAAACAAATAGAAACCAGCTTACGCACAAAGAACATTAAAGCTTTGTCCTTACGGGTTTGCTTATTGATAACACGAACCAGGGACTCATTATCAGTCAGGAACAAAATGCATTGATTGCTCATGGCCCCACCCCACAGGTACAAACTCAACACAATGGGGTAAAACTCACGTATTGCAATATTACGATATTTCAAATTAATAGGCCATTCCCCATAGCACCAATGTGACCCAAAGACAGCACCAAAACCCATTGCACCCGAGGCATTGGTGTAAAGGTGAATTTTTGAAGAGCTAAGCCAGGTGTCCTCCAAGAAAAAGGACTTGCCATTAAAACTAGACAAGAAGGACAGCCACAGTTTTAGATCCTCTTTAACCTCTCTGTCAAGACGGATGTAATGGTGAGCAGATTGAATGCCCAAAGTGAGGTCAATAAGTCTTCGTAAAAAAGCTCGACCCGGGCGGATGACGGAACATGCAAAGTTTAAGAGGCCTGTTAGAGACTGCACCTCCTTGAGGGAACCCTTATTGCGAGACAGAAAGTGTGAAATAAGCGACTTGCATTTCTCAATTTTATCGAGAGGCAACCGAGCCTCCAAACGAACAGAGTCCAACTCGATGCCTGCAAAAGACATGGTAGTCGCTGGGCCACAAGTCTTCTCTGGTGCCATGGGGATACCCAGGTACTCACAAAGAGATAAAAATAACTTTAACTGTTTTTGGCATAATTCAGCTGAAGGTGCAACCAATAGAAAGTCATCCAGCAAGTGCAAAATAGCGCCTATTTTTAACTGATGACGGGCAACCCACTCCACTGCACTTGAAAATATCTCAAAGGTTAGACAGGGGGAAGAACAGCCCATAGGCATACAACGGTCGTAGTAATAGAACCCCCTCCAATGTATTCCTAGAAGCCCATAATCAGCTGGGCGAATTGGGATTATTCTAAAAGCATTTTTGATGTCTGTCTTAGCCAAAAAACAACCCTGGCCAATCCCTGTTATTAGCTTAACAGCATCATCTATAGTAACATATCGAACACTTGTGTGCTCCGGAGATATGCCATCATTGACGGATGAACCTTTGGGAAAGGACAGATGATGAACAAGTCTAAACTCGCCAGGTGCTTTCTTTGGTATCACACCCTGGGGGGAGATTCGAAAGGGAGACATTGGAGGAGATAGGAAAGGACCAGCAAGCCTATTGGCTTCTAACTCTTTCTTAACTTTAGCATCAACCACTGATGGATTTTCCAAAGCCGACAACAAATTCTTAGCAGATGACGAGACTCGTTCCCCCTCAAAATGCAAAGGAAATCCCCAAGTAAAACCTGATAATAAACATGCAACAGTGGAAGGGGTATACCCGTCAAGAAGAAAACCTAATCTATGAACTTTTACCGGAGTGGGTAGGCTGGGCAGAATGGTATTTGGCTGAGAGGGACTGGACACTGCCGGCTTGGAGTGAGTCACGAAAAGTACATTTGGTCACTGAGTGGTGCCCCTCGCACTTAAAGCAAAGATGCTTGAAGGCACAGCCAGGGGAGCACTTACGGTTCTTATGAAACCGAAAACAATAACCTTAAGGAATGATATCTGCTCTAGACTTAGAATAGCTGTGGCATTACTCTGCGGGTTTCTACGCAAAACGAGTTGAGATTTCAACCACAACTCCCCATGAATCCTATTCCATTGGAGGGAAGACCCATGCGTCTGCCTCAAAAAGTGAAAATTCTCATCGTAGAATTTCCAGTTATGACCCCCCCCAGCCAAATCTTGAACAATTTCCCCATATTTCATGAGGGCGGGGACCTCATGAGGAAAACGTGTTGTGTAAACCCCTACAAACACATGAAAGGTGCTTAACCAAGCTTCTATGGACGAGATTTTCTTCGGCTTAGATACAGGTTCAATGCAGAGGGAAGGGGATGGACCACCTTCGGTACTTTGGACTTTAATGTGGTATTGCTGTTCAAAAGTCGGATTGGTGTGGAGTGAGCCAAAGTCCACATACTCATGATTCCAAATCTTGTCAGATAAACGGGCGTCAACAGGCAGAGCAACTGAATTAAACAACTGACCTGGTACTTGAGGCTGTACACATGGTAATACTTGCAGTGGAAGGCCGGTTAATTCGGAAGAAACATTTCCCAAACTATCCTGGACAATGGTAGAGGCTAAGGCGACCTAAGGGAACTGAGGAGCTGTGTCTGTGGTGCTTGGTGGACCAGCCGGGACCTCGTCAACCACAGGTGATGGTGCTGGCAGTTGACATGTTGCCATCCTACGTAAAACCTCGTCTGCTACTGTATTCACCAATGTTTCCAGAAATTGTGATGAAACCAAAGCGCTGTGGTCGGGTGCCTCGACTGGAGAAGCTGTTATAGATACAGGAGCAGATGATGTCATCCTCCTGGGCCGTTTAGTTTGTGAGGACAAGGCTTTAGCTGCAGTAGAGCTTGCCTGTACACTGGCTCGGGGGCTGATCCGTTTTCCTGATGTCTGGGAATTCGGTCGTCGAGTGGGCACTTTTGGCATGATGAAACTGAAACAAACAAGAAAAACTTGGCAGAAACTAAATTACGTTGCTCACAGCACAGTAAGTGAAAGAAGTGAGCACACAAGACTAAAATCAAATAAATAAATTAATTAATTGGCAGGCACAGACATGTCTAGACAAAAATTCCGACGAGTTGTCAAGCCTTCAAACTGCCAGAGAGAGGCTAGGACACCTACATATCTCTAGCAATAATCAAGGGTAGCATAACTACATATGCCAAACCTTTGGAGAGGAACGGCAACCCTGAGATTACAGCCTCAGAGTGCGAGAGAGGCTAGGATAACTACATATCACTAGCAATAATCAGAGCCAGCATAACTGCAAATGCCAAACCCTCAGAGAGGAACGACCCTGAGATTACAGCCTCAGAGTGAGAGAAAAGCTAGGATAACTACATATCACTAGCAATAATCAAAGCCAGAATAACTACAAATGCCAAGCCCTCAGAGAAAAAAAGACCCCGAGATTGTAGAATCAGATCTGGTTGGGGTCATGGTAGCTACCAACAACAACCTAACCTTAAGGCATTAAAGGCGAACTAGAATTAATCGGGGAAGGAACCACATCCATTTGTTAATACAGCTAAAGCAAGGCGTCAAAATTTGCCAGGAAGGGAACATGTCCAAGCTGGCAAAACAAAAGGCCTCCGTTGAATAGAGGTTACAAAAATAACGATAGGATAAAACGCGTGCAATTAAGTGAACATAAACATCAAGGGAAGACAAAAACTCGGATCAACTGTCCTTAAGTAGCCCCGTGGCTTTGAGAACAGCGCCACGATAGCTGCGGTAAAGAAAATACTGTCCCAAGGGGTTTACATGAACACCATCTGGCTTACAGAGATCCTTAAAGCGGCTATTAAAATTATCATGAGACCAACAAAAAACATTAGGGTAATGGTCCAGGACAACGCTAACGAACTGGTTTAAAATTGTAGCTTGCTGAAGAAAAATTGAGGCATGTGGAAATGAAATGCCACGTGGGATCACGAGACACACTCCGATCACACGAACGGAATCATAGTTCAACAATAAAGAAACGAGATCATCAATGGCAGAACCAACCACCTCTGGTGTAGCATGCGAAAGGTCGTTGGTACCTATCTCCAAGATAACAATATCTGGAGCGAGATCCCCGCTGAAGCCTCTTTACAAAGGAATGACCCAAAATAAGAGCGGTAGGAACAGAACTCGCGCCTGCCATGGTATGAGATATTAAGAATATCACCGAGGAACTCGGACCGCGATGTAACTATAAAGCAAATACCGCGCGCGGGCAAAACAAGCAGAGCAAACGTGGCGAGGATATGCGTAGAACTATCTCGTCCACGAATAAATCAAAGGGAATAAAAAACAAGATACTTACCTCCAATGTCGAAAAGACGCAATATCACCAAGGATGATCTGCAGAATGAATGAATACCTCGTGGCGTAGCCGAGCTAACTCGTGATACAGTAGAAGGAGGGGGGTCGCCGTAATGAAAATATAACACCTCCAACGCTAGCCCCCCTACGTGACTTGCTTGATTACATAACCATCGTCGCGGCGTAAGAAACTGCGCGCGTGACTACAAACTTGCTTGTAGCTGAAGTAACACAATATGATTAATGGCAACCGCGGGGAAAAACATTAAAATCCTATTCGCAAGCAAATATTTTCTTTGAGAGTTGTAAAACTCACTTTTGTATCTTGTGTGACCCCTAAATTCTTCCATCAGATGCAAATTAAATAAGATAAAAACAAGAAAGTAGTCACGCTATGACGTTCAGCAAAGTTGGGCTTAATTTGATAGTTTAAAGCCATTTCGCTTTCTCGCCTACAACAGTCCGAGCCATTCTCTACCTTGAATTCACTATTATCGTGAAATCTTAATTTGCTTTGAACGTCAATTCACTATTAGCGGAGCTCCGCGCGCGCCAAAGGCGTGGTCCTGTGGAGCAACATAATTAAGAAAATATGGCAACCGATCGATGCGATTAACTTTGTTTTTATAGCTATGAGATCATCGATCGTACACCCATGTGACCAGTATTACGCTAGTTTACAGCATACATATCCATGTTATAGTCAATTGACACCTGCCAAATCAAGATATCCCTGACCAGTATCACGTGACCATATCGCGGGCTCAAGTTTAAAGTTCATGGAGGGCAGCAATTTTTTTTTTTTTTTTACGTTGACCAGGTACTGGTTTCGAGTGGATCCCCTGCTCAAACCAGGTTTACTCATTTAAACATAAAGGAGGCTTCATTTCTCTTCCGCTTTCCGTGGCTCGACGCGACTGCACGGCCATATTACGTCACCTATACCTCTTAACAGTCAATGCTTTTCTTGTTTAGGTGGAAAACGGTTTGGAAAATGTTTTCTTTCTGCATTTTTCGCTGCTTTCAATCCAATTTGACATATCATGATAGCTGTGGTTCACACTGGTGGCTACGCAGTTATTCAAGTCAAGCATCGGCGGGATATTTTTAATTTATTTAGAGCTGCTTTTTCCTCTGTATTGCAATTTTAGGCATATCTTTAGACATATGATAAGGTTGCACGATGCCTGGAGAACCTATGACTAGAACAGAAACCAAAAGAGAGAGATAGAGAACGACAACGACAAAACAGAATATCAGACTCAAACTCGGTGGAAGAATTTACTCCACAAATTCTTTCCTTGGGCACTAAACTGTTTGTTGTTTTTCCGAATGCGTATTTTTTGCTTGTTCGTTTTGCTCTAAAATGGTAGCGAACAAGTGCATTTTTCATCTGTTTGCCCAACTTTTTTTCGATCTGCCTCGACAGTTAAAGAAAATTGTGCCCTTATGTTAATAAACACCTAATCGCAATGAGTTCTCTCTGTAGCTTGTGTTCTCAGAAGTTTTAAAGCACCTACAAGTAATTTGTTGTAGCGGATCTTATTTGAAGTTTGTCCTTTCTTGGTTGCACTGCCGTGTTTTGTTAATTCTTGTTCCCAGCCAAGCTGGCGTGTCCCAGTGAAATACATGTACATCAAAATGTAAATGACCTCGTTTTCAGAGAATAAAGTACATCAGTAAAACTCTTTTTTGGCCTTCAACTGACAAAGTTCACTGACGGTTTTTAATTTTAGCGTGATTCCTAGCTATTAGCTGACTATTGACAGTTGATTCAGAAAAGGCTTTTTTTTTAATTTTCCATTCGCTCGCTGAGGGTGTGTCTTTTTTCTTTGAAAACTCATTCGATTACTGAAAATTCATTGTCAAACTGGTGAATTCCAAAGTAAATTTCACTCGGAAAACCGATATCGAACTCATTGCTTCGAGATTTATGCGATAATCGATTTTTTGCGCGAAATTTACCGTTGAATTGACTAGTTTGGCAATGAATTTTTGTGTAGAAGAAAGCAAAGAAATTGACATGCAGAACTTCGATTTTAGGCTTGGCTAAATCTCTATGTTATTGTTAATTTAGAAAAATGAAAGCTTGTGATGATATTATGATATGGAATGGTGATTACCCATCACCAAACCACTTGACCACCAAACCGTCAGTTGCGCAGGGACAATATTTAAAGAAAATGAAGGATGAAATCCAATCCGCGTTTATGATTTTTTATTCCCTTATTTTTCTCTGCTACCACAAGTCTTGAATTCATAGAAGAGATTGTGTTGAACACTTAGTTTTGGAGTCAGAGTGTAAAATTGCAGGTTTTCGTTCAGAGAATAGTCTGATTTTAATTCTTGGAAATAGCTCTGCAATGAAACGTTCACGGAATGAAGATAGAATAAAAAATACATAATGCTGGCCAAAAGTTTAGTTATTAAGTACCGACGGGCAAGAGAGGTTTGTCTGAGAGAACATCATTTTGAATAACAATAATTTAATATTATTTCAAAGATGCGATACAACATAAGTGCGACTTTACAAATCAGTAAGAAAGAAACCAACACGTGTAACTAAAATTATAAAGACATGAAAAAATTAAGTTTAAAACAAATCTAAAAAGACAAGTAACAAATGATAAATTATACTTGTGCGCATGTCACTTGGAGGACTATCGGACCATGGTTAAACGAACAATAACTTTTAAATTTTACGAGGAAGCAAATAGGGACAAGAATGTTAAACCTATTTCTTTATTTGTTGAGTATTTATTTTACATGTCTTCCAAGTTATGTTCATGAGAAAATAGAACTGAATATGTCTATAGTTATATGCAATTCAGGATCAGTATTTCCCAATAATAAACACGGAAAACAAATCAGTTTTTTAAATATGTTGTACAATGGCATGCATCACTTGTTTTGGTATCTTTCGTTTGTCCGTAAAGCAATCTAATTGGCATATTCCGAGTTACAGATTCTCATTTCGTGCATCCGTATTTCTGTATTTTGCCAAGGCAATCAAAGCTACCGCCTTCACATTGGAGGTTGCATACATCGCAAGCTGAGAAATAAAGTCACTGATTCACACATCCATGTGCCGATATTGGCAATGAAATTGTGGGTTACGACGATCTTCGCTATTGCGCCAGGCTTTGGCGTCTCTTTCATTGGTTGGTGTACTTCAACTTTCACTTTCTCAAGAATCAGTTCTAGTCCCAATTTATTACCGTCCAGATTTTGCGACTGGAGAGATTTTCCCAGGTCATTTTTGAGTAAAACACCAGCCGAAATAAGATAATAAAGTTATCAAGATAAGGTAGTTTCCCATTACGAATAACTGCCTCCGTCGCGAGCTCTTTTCTGTACAAATGGTAGTAAAGAAGAGGCAAAGCTGTCAATAACAACTTCAAACAAAAGCTTATAGGCGAAGTGCTTCTAGCGTTGCCCCCCGTAATTTGTAGTTGCAGTAGCACTTGCAGTAAAACCAGCCAGTTTGTCAGAAATTCTGCATTGCTTTTCAAAGGGATTATGGCTATATAGACTTTAATTTGAGGTCGGTAGCGTGCATGTTATTTCGGAACGAATAGGTGATACTAACGCCCTTATAGTAGAGTCAGTAACAACTTTCAATTAATAACTTCATGGGTTACAACACAGTTTACTGCATTCGATTTATTACAACGGAACAGAACAGAGTGGTTTCAAGGTGTAAAAGTGTTACACCCACCCCCCTTGTAAAATATATGTGCAGGTTCTAACAACAACAACAACAACAACAACAACTACAACAACAAAATGATATACTTATACTCAAAGTTCAATAACGTCCAATCTGTCCGGGGAGTTTGAGATACGTCCCGATCTTTTAACACGTTCTGTTTCAGGTGGTATTTCTCTTGGAGACTCTGCCTGCTCTGTTTGCTTTGGGGTATTATCCTCTTCGGCGATCTCTTTGTAACTTGGTCTGACCTGTGACCTTGTGCGGCTGTACACAATGCCAGTGCTGTCGTCTCTGACGATGTAAGATTGAGGTTGCTTAGCAGGCTGGATGAATGTGCCTGGCAGTCAACTTTTATCATGCTGATCGAAGAAGATTCGCACTAGGCTCCCTTTTTTTTACGTGCATCATGTCAGATCCAGCTTTGCGCAGATCATGTTATAGCGTTGAACTTGTTGGTACAGTTGTTCCTTTATGTGGGTTCCTGACTGGACTTTAGGTTGGTGCGCTGCTGTTGCGGTAGAATTGATATAAATTTTATGTCGCAGAGTATCTCTGTAAGCGACTGGAACTGGTGGTCTATTGATGAAATCCTGTATGCGAGGAAAGCAAGATACGGATCGCCCCCTTGTTCATCAGGTTTCTTGACCGTTTTTGACACTCTGTCTGCAAAACGGAATGATTCGATTGCGGATAGTCGTGAAACTCTTTGGAGCTATACTGAGGCTCGTTGTCAGTGACCAGCCCTCAATGGATTCCATATTCTGACATAATGCTCTACACGTTGCTGATTATGACAGCTGAGGAAGTACTAGTACGTCTTTGAATGGATGGGAACTTAATGGAATAATGCAATAAACAAGAACTGGTTACCTTTATAGTGGAATAAGTGGGAACGTAGCTTCTCAGTGCCACGGGTGTGATGGTGGGTCTGCCTACAGAATTGATTATTTTTTGTTCTGTGGTTGGTACTTTTGGCAAGGTTCGCTCTCTTCGACCAAGTTGGTGATGTCCTTGCTGCGACCGACCAGAAAACAGCTGCACGTGTTCTTAGAAGGTACTTTTCTGGACCTAATACCAAGTGACCGTGCTAGATAGTATTCAGGATATATGGTATTAAGCTTACTGGTATGACGATTCTGTCGAGTTTCCCTTGCTTGTCACACATGATTGGAAATGGAGGTTACGAAAATGTTGTTGGGTTGATTGTAAGCGGTTTCTCGCTTTTTCTCTTTGCCCTCTTCCTCTTCGCTTTCACTTTGGACTTTGGTCCAGGTTTTCGAACGGCCATAACATTAAACCTATCCTTCAAAAGTCAAATCCGTGGAAAGAAGCGTCAAGAATTCACCAAACCGCTTGGTATGCAGGCTAGAGGGCTATCAAGTCGATTCTTTGTTGTCTTCTAGAGCAGTTGGAAAGGTTTTGGAAATGGACTCAAGTGGCTTGTGGTCTGTGTGCTCTCCGTGGATGAAATAATGAAATCTCTTCAGTCTCCACACCACTGCTGGTGTTTCCCTTTCAATGTTACTGTAGTTGCACTCTGTTCCAGTGAGTGTCTTTTACGAGCAGTTTATCATTTTGCGTTCGTGTTCCTACTCTGTTGCACAACGGTCGTCTGCTACTCCTGTCACTCCGTCAAATCCTTGAAGGGAAGAATGTAGCTGCTTTTGGAAGACGTCTTGACATGCCACTAGTCGAAAGGGAAGTCTTGTTAAACGATTTTTTTTCGAATAGGGGAACATACCAAAATTCTTTCTTGCCGTCTGCTATGCTGAAGAACTTTGCGCCATTCAGTAGACATAAAATTTCGTCGATGGTCTGGATGTGGTACTGTTCTCTTTTCACCCATTTGTTGAGGTCTCGAAGATCAAGGCATACTCTAAATTTGGTTTCCTTTCCTTCTTGGTCGACAGTTTCTGTGAGGACCATGCTGTCTACCCAGCCTGTGAGCTCGTTGACAGGCTTGATTACTCTAAGGTCATGATGTCAATCTCTTTTTTCAACATGTTTCTGAAATGAACTGGTACTAGTCTTGGTGGGTGTATGACTGCTTCCGCCTCTGGACCTGGAATGGCAGCTGATAATGTCTGCGGCTAAGAGATCTTCGAGGACAATCTCTCAGCCAAGGACAGAATCAGCCAACATGCCAGCAAGCCAGAAATTAATTGATTTACTTTTTTTTATAACCTTACAACTAATTTTCATATGGTGCAAAAATTGCTCGTGAAAAGCCGATGTTGATCTCATGGCGAAGGCGTGCGATTCAATGTTTTTGCTCGGCCAAAACATCGAAAATTATTTTATTCCACGGAAAGGCTTTTTCCCAGGCTACTCTAAGGTTAGCCTTTGAGTTTGCCGGATGGTATACGGATTTAACCCGGCCGATAAGTGATACAAAAACAACACGACTGCGATTGTCTGACTTTGGTACCTCTTCATGTAATATATCCACGAATATCAATGTTTCCCACTACATGTGATAAACAACAGATACCACAATCTCAGCTCTCTTTTTTCAAATCATTGTTTCAACCTCATTTCTCTGAGCCAGATATCGTTTTAGATGCTCTTTCAAACGGAAGGAAAGACAGTCTAAGCCATTACACCTCTTTCTCTTCGCTTTTCCACGTGAGGGCTAGCTGTAACAAGAGAGTAAGAATGCGTATGTTTTTTTTTTTTGGAATGCGACTGGAATGCAGTTCATTAGCTCCTCTGGTCTTTTTCTTGGTGTTATATCACGCCTTTTGTGCGTGTCCCTGTGGGAGCAGTTATTGTTTAGATTAGGTATTTTAAGCTCTGACCAATTTTTTTTTTCATTTTCTGTTGCTCTCGCTATCTATTCTTACGTTTTATATTTCAGCAAAGGTACAACCACTACGCCGGAAGATAATTTCTACTTCGTTTAATTACTGCCGACGACGGTTTCCCCACCGCGAACACTTCAGAGCCAGTTTCTTCAAATGATCAATCGTTGGATCAGGTATTTTCCTTTTTCGTTTTTTCCGTTGACGTGCTGTTCCAAGACGCAAGGATGCTCCTGTGATTTTAAGTTTTCGGAGGTTCCTTCCACACATGCTTTTTTCTTTTTCTTTATCGTTTTTCGTCTTTTTGTTCATAACCTCAACGCAGATAATGGTTGGTATTCCTTACTAGTCAGTATAAGCCAGACAAGAGTCATTTGTTTTTTTGCACTTTAGAGATCGAAGGCTGACTCTACAGCGAAGAAATATAAGAAAGATATTTCTAAGTTTATCGACTGATGTCATTTGTAACGGTGGTGTTCGGCTTGTGTCTCCTTTGCCCATTTCTCTAAGCTAATTGGCGGGTGTCTTTTTAAGTTTTACGAGAGTTCTAGATCCTATGCTACCTTAGTTACGACACGCGCAGCTCTAGTAGTCACACCAGTCCGCTTGAGAGCTCGTTTTGCCATAATTTATTGGAAGCAGCTATGCGATGAGAGTGAGTTACTGTTTAAAAATGAGCCTTTATCTGTCGCGATTGTAAAAAAAAAAAAAAAAAAAAAAAACTAGCCCTAAAGGCTTTACGTTTAGCTTGTCTTATTTTGTTCATTGGCTTTTATAGGGTTTTTCATTGTGATGAGCTTTGTAAAATTGTCCCTCCACATTTAGCCGGAGTTTTTCCCTATTATGTGTGGCTTTTTGCTTCCATGGCGAAGAATGACATCTACCTGGAGGATAATTATGTTTATATCAAGATGAAGTTAGGCAATGCGTATTGCCCTGTGGTACTTTGCAAAGGTGGGATCGATCTCTTAAGCACTGTTGCGCTATTTAGGTCCGCAAGACTGTTTATTTAAGTCTACCAACAGTTATAAGTTGCACGGAGGGACGCTATTATATACCAGATGTAGGGAATGTTTTAAGGATAGTCTCATATCCCCTACCCACCCTACGTAATTTCTCATATCGTATAACGAAATGATTCCTGGATAGAATAATGTAGTTACGTTCTAATTCGCTACGCGCTTAAACGAACGTATTTTTTTCCCCTTTAATCAAATACTGCAAATGCAAACGACAATAGGTTGATGGTTGGATGTTCAGGCAATCCAATTGTTTATTATGAATTCAATACAGCAATAAGTAGTCAAAAGTAATTTAACACAGTTAGACGAGAAACATGATAGTAATAATGCCTACGTCCCAGTTGACTAGTTATTTGCAAACGCTTAGAAACGCCGCACAGCTTATGATTCGCGAAGCCTCACTTGATTAATATTCTGCGATGAGAAGGAAGTTCAACATATCTAGTCCATACAATAATTACTATATCTTTTTGGAAACTTCTGCAGTAAAATGGCCTCTTTCCTTTCCACAAATGTGCTCTGCTTCTTAGGTCGTAGCCATTGTGAGGCAAACCGATGCACTTGCCTCAGTATTTTTTTCGTGATTCGTTAAAATAAAGCGTGATTTCGGTGTTGTCTTTAATTAATTTTAACTCCTTTTAGTAGTTTCCTATTCGCAAGAAAACCGCGCGAAATCAGTTATCGCCAAAAAGTGTTTTTTAGTTAGGAGAAAAAATACATCATTTTAAAGCTAAGAAAATAAGCTTTCCAACAGCATATAACTTATTTAAAGACAAATGAAACGTGGGTACAGGGGACCCATCGCATGGAATTTAATATCCAAAGCAATCAGGGAGTCCACGTCTCACCTTATTAAAGGAAGACTAAAACATGCATGCCTCAAGAATATTGCACAAAATACAATTCGAGAAAGAGGCTTCTTGAATTAAATCAAAATAACCTGATTTTTTATACTTTTAACGTTTTTTGAGACTGTTTTGTAGATTATAATACGTTTTAAAGTTAGCTTCGTCTCCAATTTTTATTACCATTTGAAATTTTAAACATTTTAAGATTGTACATTTCGCTAAGTAACTTTTAGCTAGTTAGGATTTTATGGCAGGTCCACACCAGCCCTCGGGTTGCCTCAGACCGACCTGCGTTACCAAAAAGAAGATGTATGCTTTTGTGTGTGATGATGTGTGTATGTATGGATCGTGCTCTGGGGTCGAGTGCCTATAGCTAGCGGACAGCACAGCTCCTTCTGACGAGCTGCGCCCTTAGAAATTCATTCGCTGGCTGCAAGAAAGGACGACAAGGGAGCCAGATATCTCTGTGGTTTTTTGTCGGAGATCAGAAAGTATACTCTATTGCCAGAACATTTAAAGGTGCTTTGGACAAACGTTTTTAAAGTATGACCGCGGGGTAAATACATTGACGAATACTGCTCTTTATGAAATATACTCAGATTTTAATAACTTAATTTTTTTTCACCTTATACAATTTCTTCTTACGGCCTCCTATTCTTTCTAATAATATATTTATAAACACATAGCATTTCAATTTCAATGTTTGGTGTTACCTACAAAACAGAAACGTATCCATCCAAAACAACTATAGTACAAATTTTTCACATTTAATTACAAACTATTTTCAGACCTGTGGAACAGTATGCTATCGGCCCCTAGAAACAGCTGCAGTTTGTTACATATTTAATTTTGATAGGACCTGAAGGTGTCATTCTAGTAACAATGTTAAACTCGGACTCCACACATTTTGGCACGCCGACCTTCAGTATACTTGAAAAACAGCCGTAGCTAACCTTCTTACAGCGAACTTCTGTAATATTGTATTTTGGGCAATAATACGATCCATTCACACATGGGTGGTTTGTTGCTATTCGAGGTTGAAAGTTAAGGGAATCGTAAACTCCAGGGCAAAGCTTTTCTGATAGGCGGTAAACCACATGCCGTTTCCTTTGAATGTTAAACGCCCCATTTCCCAATTGTCTAGTTGGCTCAAGGTTGGCTGTCTTCATGGTGAGGTTTGGTTCAGCATCTAGTTTTGTCAGTGGTTGTCGAGGTTTGCCCATCACCGGGTCTTGAAAAAGTGTTCCAATTACGAAAATCGGAAAAAGCTGATGAAAGATAGAGAAAAAATCGGTTAATTTGGAGCAGACAATTGATCCGATCACAGAGTATTGAAAGAAACTGAACATGAGCAAAAACGAAAGCAGTAGAGCCGTACAGAGTATATATTTTATTCGGGGGGAGGGGGGGAGGGGGGGAGGGGACTCCCATATAAAAATTACGGGGGTGAAATTGTGAAAAGAACCCCTAAGAGGTACCAAGATCCTGTCTTGTGGAAGTGGCATAAGTTATTTTTTTAACCCCTAGGAGGTAACACATTATGGGGTTTAATCAAACAAAATAAAAAATTAGCTAATTGTCAAATGTATCCTGTCATAATTTTTCGGCTCAATACCCAAAGAGATATTGCCAAAGCTCCCGCTGCGGACCTTTTGAAGCTGAACACCCTAAGAGGTACCAAAACCACACCCCGTCCTTTATACATTGGATGTCCCCCCCCCCCCCCCCCCATAACTGATAACTGCCATAACTGCAGTTTATCACACTAAGCAGGGTTTGTACCGCACACGATTAATTTACTGTCTATAGCTCAACATTGTCGCGATAACGAAAGTTAAGAGTGGGAAAATCTGCATTTTACACTAATTTTCCATGGCTTTAAGCAAGTAATTTGGAGATTTGATGCTTTTTTTGTTCGTCTCCAAGCGCAAAGTATCCTGAACAAATTGTCATAACTGTCTACACTTACGAAAACCAAACAGTACACTTTTTAGCCTTGGCTACTTAGAGTGCAGATTACTTTGTTGACTTATGATAACCTGTATCTTCAGATTGTTGCTCTTACCACTGAATATAAAGTGAATCCCATCTTCCTCTTTATCTTTTGGCAACTCTCTGCCAACTTCTTCTTCAAATTAAAATCGGCTATTCGAGGGAAATTGTGTGGAAATTATTAAAAACGCTTGGTCTTTTATATCTGTTGCGATATATGTTTTCTATATTTAACAAAGCAGTCTTTATTTTATTTTTGGGAGGATTGGAAATGGGTATAAGCACAGTTTTACTTGTCGGGGATTTATTTTTCTCCGAAAAGGAACTCGCCTGTTACACTCCTCTACGTCCGGTTTTTAAAGTGCGCATGACATAACTCGATAATTTTGAGACGATCACAAAACTGTTCGGTGGTTCTAAAAATAATACCAATATTTTTCGTTACCAATTTATTATCACGTTTGCTAATTCTGATACCAAGAAGCGTAAGTGCTTCCGCTCATAGACTTATGAAAGGCTATAGTCCTCTTTTTTTCATATTGAGCTAAGATTTTTTGACACTCTTTTTGTGTAAAACGGTACGATATATTCATTCCGAAAAAAAGAAAAAGAAGAAGAGATGTTTCACTGAATCCTATTGTTTTGTGGGACTTCAATCTATCATTTCGATTTCACTTTATATTTTCATAATGCATCGCGAAACGTCAGGGGAAACTAGAAAACGTTTCGTTCTCAAAAATTGTGATTTAACTCTACAGCTTTTAGTTTGCGTTAATTGATGATATTCCAAGCAACAAATTTTGCCATTTCTAACATTACACCAACGGAGGGGGGAAGTTGTAAATAGATAAAGGGCACTCCCTTCGAGCTTCAGCGACTTACTTACACGAAAAACTTAACAGTTTGAACAGTTCTGTGTCGCTTATCTGAGATAAATACAGAAATAGCATTAATTACGCTTTTATGTAAGTTTGATGAGAGGTACAAAGGTTTGGACGCGTACGGCCTCTCATGCGATTATAAGTTGTGATAAGTTTAGGTGACAAAAATGTCATTGTGGGAAAAACTAACCAACCAGTTTTCGCGTCTTATCGAACATTGTCCCAGTCAGGAGCCCCCGGGTTGGATCTTACAGCTCACAGGTTTCTTGATTGTAATTTTGACTGATCATTTTGGTCATGAAATTTTTGTTAGCGTTTCAGTGAAGGGAAGGGACAAGTTTTGCATCTTCCGCCAACTGTTTCGCCAATATCTTCGTGAAGTTGAGAAACTTACAAAGTTGCATCCAAACAAATTGCGCGCCATTTTACTTTCTAAATCACTCCACCTTTAAAATGACAATTTGCTGTTTTCCCTGACACAGAGGCAACACGGAAAGCAGCAAACAAAGAGTTGGACAACTCACAAATCCTCTGGCAATTCCCTTTGACGAAGGGTTTGCCCTTCAAACGTCAGCTTTTCAACCGTTTCACGGTCGCTATATATTTGGCCGTTAATTAACTCGTTCTATGAAAACAAATTTAACGAAACTAAGAATCTTTATTGAAGGTTAGTCTCATTGCGTCAGTCACACAAAGGGGCGAAATGCCTGAAAGCTCATTCCTTGTTTGAGAGTTTAAAACTTACTTTTATATCCTGTGTGACGCCTCAATTGTACCGCCATATGCAAATTATATAGCCTAAGTAAAAACAATGAAGTAGTCACGCTATGGGCTTCAGCGAAGTCGCTTTTAAGTTGATAGTTTATACTGAGAAATTTAACTTCCTTCTCTAGAACAATCTTTTCTTTTGAGATAGCTATGAAGAGAGTAAAATGGCAGCTTTTCGTTCAGAGAATAGTTTAATTTTTACCCCTGGAAATACGTCTGCAATGAAAGTCCTACGGAATGAAGAAAATTACTAAAGGATTAAAAAACAATGCTGGCCAACATTTTGATTCAATGTCCCAACGAGCAAGAGACGTTTATTTGGACTTCGTTTTGATTAATTATAACACTGAGTTAGCATTTAAAGATTACACACAACATACGAACGACTTTTCAATAAATAATGAACTAAGCAAAGAAACCAACACGCGTAATACAATATTTTATTATATAGATAATAATGAAATACCAGGATTTCTCCTTTTACTAAAAAATCATATCTTCACCGCGCGCAGTGAACATATCATTTTTATCTTTCACATGTGAGGATTAGGTGTCGTCATGGTAACGAACACGATTAGCCAATGAAATGCGAGCTTCCTCTTCATTATAAGATACTTTTGTGCTTTAATAGAATTCTTCTCTACGACATTAACATTTTTATTGTAAAATTTTACATTATCATGATTTATTTTTCACAACTTTCATATCTTGTTTCATGTTACACAACGTGCGTGTTTTAGCGGTTGGTGACCACTTTTTCATCCTTTCGGAAGAGAGAAAAACTAAATGTTTTAAATATAGACATTTCATCAATATCTACATAATAAACAGAACATTACATGGCCGCTTGGGGATACGAATTTTATCTTCTCGTGCTGAAAGTATCTCTCAATTTTCCCTGTATGTTATTAACAAGTAATCGCAACGTCGTCGTAAAATTAAGGATTAATATATTTTGTGTTTTCAGAAGTTGCTGAAATTGCCCTCGTCGCTGCGCGACTCGCGCAATTTCAGCAACTTCTGAAAACACGCGTGATATTAATCCTTACCTATCCTTATCATTGTTAATAAGAGGTAAATTCTATAGATCTTTAATGACTCTATCGCTGCTTTGTTTATACTTTGTTTATAATTCTTCAAGAGCGGCTAAAAGGAGGACAACGTTCATCCAAACAAAGAACTAGTACTCAAATCGACTGGTAATGCGCCGATCAAATCGAAACTTCAACATCCCCCGGGTGCAAACCCCCGGACATTTGACTATCTTATGTTCCCGGGGAGTGGGGAATTTGGCCTTTGCCTGCGTGGGGTGGGAGAATTTGAACCGGAAGAGTCAGGTTTCAGTGAGTTTTCTTTTTGGGCGCCGAAGTCGCTAACAACCATAAAACACGTGTTTGGACGAGATGAAAGAGCTTAAAGGAAGAGAGACAAATCCAATGACAGGGTAGGGTATTTGAACACTATTTTGGCCAGATGGGGCGGGGTTTGAACGAATCTTCAAAAGTTCACATGCCCGTGGTTTGCCCGGATTGGGGGAGGGGAGGGGGGGGGGGGGGGGGGGAAGGATGTTGGCAGTGACGACAAAAACGGGCGAGCCGATTGCCAGACCGGGGAAATTTAGCTACTAGTATTCATCTTAAACTAACACACACGGACAAATATCTGGCGTTCGACTCACACCATCCGATCTGCCATAAAATGTCCGTTACCACAACATTGTTCACGAGGACGGAATGCGATTCTAAGGTTAAAGAGCGAAAATACGTGCTTCATTTTCTGAAGGCAAATGTCTACCGAAGTCCTTCCTTCCTGATACTTGATAATATAGTTTTCAGGGCTAGTAAACATATACCAGTGATCAGAAACAAATTGGCAGATTTACTGTCTTGATTGCGGGTTCCTTTGTTCATACATTTAACTCTTACTCACATGGGCAAGTTTCCAACAGAGATTCCCACACATTTGTTGGCTATCCATATCAACCGGTTCGCAAGGTTGACTTTTTTTTCACTTTACCTTTCTTTTTTTATTTTAAGGTTTCTGTGGGGAGGGCTGCATTGCCTGGGGTGGGGTTGTATTTTCAATCCGTTTGGCGTTTTTCTGGCCCTCACCTTTACTAGGCCAAGAGTAAAATTCATCAAAGCAGTTTAAATTCCCTTTCCTTATGTTCGTATAACATAAATGGGACTTTGAGCCTCCACCCTTTTCCATGTTACTCCATATCTGCTGATTTTTTCTCTGTGCAAGAGGGTGCACAGTAAAGGAGTTCAGGCAATGCAGCCACTGTAAACTTTAAGACCTCCATCGAGGAAAAGGAGGCATAAATGAATCATATATTAAACTGCGGATTTGAAAGTTAAGTTATGATCCTCGCAGTTGTTTCATTCATCACGGGAACATTAGAACCCACAAATGACCAGCTCCCTAAGTCCAGCTACGTAGCTGAGTGTTCGTGAATGTTCTCACGCCTTCATGTGTGGTTCAAACTAGCTTGAACATACAATCAACAGAAAACTACCAACATAACTTTCTAAACTGTGATCTAAAGCTAATCACGCGATAAAGGAAAATCGAATAAAGAACAAATAAAAGGCACTTTAAACCAAACGATGAAGTAAAGTATTATTTTACACAAGACTGGAAAATTCTAATTTCTGAACTTACTTTATTGTCAACGATTCCTTTGTTTTTCAAATTTGATAAAATTCTGTGGGTGGAAAAATAAATAGAGACCGTTGAAAAAATAATAATTTTTCCGAAAAACGGTCCACAAGTTTTGTTGAATTTTATATATTTTAGAGATTATTTCTAACATTATCTGGTAACGCTGAATGGGAAGATTTCGCTGTCCCATTTCTTCAAAAAAGACAATACATGTTGATTTTATGGTTCAAAGAAATGCTTCATATCGTTGCCATGGTAACATTATTTTGTAGGAAAACACAATGTAAGAAATCTACGATGGGTACTTAATACCCTAGCCAAATTTCGTCTGGATATGATTACTCTAACTATATCTAAGGACAGAATATGTTTATTTGCTTTTTAAAAAAAGGAGAAACTATTACGAGCCTCCATATACATACCGTTACATACATCCACTTTATTTCAGCACGATAATGGTTAAAGCTAATGCTTATGGGGTCGTGCATCTAACTCTAAACTACAGTTAACACATAATAAAGTAATAGGTTTACAATAATTTACGGTTGTTAAAATACCCTTAAGACTAAGTGCTAAAAATCCTAGAAACATATAAAATCTTCATTACTGAAATTAGCAGTTGAGGCAGATGTTGCTTTAAAATGAAAACCTCTTAACACTTTAATCTTACTAGGTC
>NC_090870.1:38307942-38315442 GCF_036669935.1 Montipora foliosa | reverse complement strand
ACAACACCAGAAGTCAAGACCTTGTTTTTGTTGTTTGTTATGACTAGATCAAGTAAAGTAATAGATGTTTTTGTTATTCTAGTCGGAGAGCTGATCAAATTGTGTAGATTATAAATGTCAAGCAAATCCAATAAAGATCGCCCATCCTTTGGCGGCTTATCTGGTGCGATCAGGTCCGCGTTGTAATCACCAAGTAAGAAATAGTTGCCAGGTAGAGAAGTAATTGCCTCTAGTAGAGATCCCGTCCACACATACACATACGTCCACACAATCTCTCACCAAGTATTGTCAATTTAACCAATTTTTTGCCTGTATTGTCTATGTAGATCCTTTTGCATAGTGCACAGGTTATGCAATATATGATCTATGGAGATAAAGCTGAAATGTTCAATGATTTTGACTGATCGTTTGATCCTGAAATTCTGTCGGCGCTTTGAAGGAAAGGACAAATTTTATTCGCGCACCGACCGCTTCTGCCAACATCAAAACCCATTGCCCGTCATTTGCACCTTCCGAGCCACTCCACCCTTAACATAACAATTTTTCCATTTTCCTCAAAACCAAGGCAACACGGAAAGCCGCAGAGACTTGGAGCAAAACTTTATGTGTAACTCGGCATCCTCAAACCCTACGAAATGAATGAGTACTTTTCATTCAACTAATTCATTTGTGTGCTTTTTTTTTCGTCACCATGTCTCTACTAATGGCATTGCTTTCCCATTTCATATATAAACCTCAAACAACAGTCACAAATCCTCTGGAAATTTCCTCTCACGAAGGGCTGTCCTTCCCAACGTCATCCTTTCAATCGTTTCACGGTCGCAATTCGACCAGTTAATCGATTCGTTTGATAAAACCAAATGTAAAGAAAATCAGCATATATAGTGAAGGTTAGCTTCACTGCGTGAATTACTCAAAGCGGCAAAATGCCTAAAAGCTCATTCCTTATTTGAGAGTTGTAAAACTCACTTTTGTATCTTGTGTGACCCCTAAATTCTTCCATCAGATGCAAATTAAATAAGATAAAAACGAGAAAGTAGTCACGCTATGACGTTCAGCAAAGTTGGGCTTAATTTGATAGTTTAAAGCCATTTTGCTTTCTCGCCTACAACAATCCGAGCCATTCTCTACCTTGAATTCACTATTACCGTGAAATCTTAATTTGCTTTGAACGTCAATTCACTATTAGCGGAGCTCCGCGCGCGCCAAAGGCGTGGTCGCGTGGGGCAACATAATTAAGAAAATATGGCAACCGATCGATGCGATTAACTTTGTTTTTATAGCTATGAGATCATCGATCGTCCACCCATGTGACCAGTATTACGCTAGTTTACAGCATACATGTCCATGTTATAGTCAATTGACACCTGTCAAATCAAGATATCCCTGACCAATATCACGTGACCATACGGGGGCTCAAGTTTAGAGCTCATGGAGGGCAGCAATTTTTTTTTTTTTAAGTTGACCAGGTACTGGTTTCGATTGGATCGTAGGCTCAAACCAGGTTTACTCATTTAAACATAAAGGAGGCTTCATTTTTCTCCCGCTTTCCGTGGCTCGACGCGACTGCACGGCCATATTACGTCACCTATAGCTCTTAACAGTCAACGGTTTTCTTGTTCAGGTGAAAAACGGTTTGGAAAATGTTTTCTTTCTGCATTTTTCGCTGCTTTCAATCCAATTTGACATATCATGATAGCTGTGGTTCACACTGGTGGCTACGCAGTTATTCAAGTCAAGCATCGGCGGGATATTTTTAATTTGTTTAGAGCTGCTTTTTCCTCTGTATTGCAATTTTTGGCATATCTGGATGCCTGGAGAACCTATGACTAGAACAGAAACCAAAAGAGAGAGATAGAGAACGACAACGACAAAACAGAATACCAGTAATAGCTCAAACTTGGTGGAAGAATTTACTCCACAAATTCTTTCCTTGGGCAGTAAACTGATTGTTGTTTTTCCGGATGCGTATTTTTTGCTTGTTTGTTTTGCTCTAAAATGCTAGCGAACAAGTGCATTTTTCATCCGTTTGCCCAACTTTTTTTCTATCTGCCTCGACAGTTAAAGAAAATTGTGCCCTTATCTTATAAACACCTAATCGCAATGAGTTCTCTCTCTAGCTTGTGTTCTCAGCACCTACAAGTAATTTGTTGTAACGGATCTTATTTGAAGTTTGTCCTTTCTTGGTTGCACTGCCGTGTTTTGCCAATTCTTGTTCCCAGCCAAGCTGGCGTGTTCCAGTGAAATACATGTACATCAAAATGTAAATGACCTCGTTTTCAGAGAATAAAGTACATTAGTAAAACTCTTCTTTGGCCTTCAACTGACAAAGTTCACTGACGGTTTTTAATTTTAGCGTGATTCCTAGCTATTCGCCGACTATTGACAGTTGATTCAGAAAAGGTTTTTTTTTATTTTCCATTCGCTCGCTGAGGGTGTGTCTTTTTTCTTTGAAAACTCATTCGATTACAGAAAATTCATTGTCAAACTGGTGAATTCCAAAGTAAATTTCACTCGAAAAGCCGATATCCCACTCATTGCTTCGTGATTCCTGCGATGATCGGTTTTTTGCGCGAAATTTACCGTTCAATTCACTACTTTGGCAATGAATTTTTGTGTAGAAGAAAGCAAAGAAATTGACATGCAGAACTTCGATTTTAGGCTTCGCTAAATCTCTATATTATTGTTAGTTTAGAAAAATGAAAGCTTGTGATGATATTATGATATGGAATGGTGATTACCCGTCACCAAACCACTTGACCACCAAACCGTCAGCTGCGCAGGGACAATATTTAAAGAAAATGCAGGTTGAAATCCAATCCGCGTTTATGATTTTTTATTCCCTTATTTTTCTCTGCTACCACAAGTCCTGGGACACAGTGTCCTAAGTTAACGGTAATAGTGAATTCCAAGGAAATTAAGAATTCACGATTATCGTGAATTCAGAGAAGAGATTGTGTTGAACACTTAGTTTTGGAGTCAGAGTGTAAAATTGCAGGTTTTCGTTCAGGGAATAGTTTGATTTTAATTTTTGGAAATAGCTCTGCAATGAAACTTTCACGGATAGAATAAAAAACAAAATGCTGGCCAAAAGTTTAGTTACTAAGTACCGACGGGCAAGAGAAGTTTGTCTGAGAGAACATCATTTTGAATAGTAATAATTCAATATCAATTGAAAGATGTGATACAACATAAGTGCGACTTTACAAATCAGTAAGAAAGAAACCAACACGTGTAACTAAAATTATAACGACATGAAAAAATTAAGTTTAAAACAAATCTAAAAAGACAAGTAACAAATGATAAATTATACTTGTGCGCATGTCACTTGGAGGACCATCGGACCATGGTTAAACGAAAAATTACTTTTAAATTTTACGGGGAAGCAAATAGGGACAACAATGTTAAACCTATTTCTTTATTTGTTGAGTATTTATTTTACATGTCTTCTAAGTTATGTTCATGAGAAAATAAAACTGGATACTTCTATAGTTATATGAAATTCAGAATCAGTATTTCCCAATAATAAACACGGAAAACAAATCAGTTTCTTAAATATGTTGTACAATGGCATGCATCACTTGTTTTGGTATCTTTCGTTTGTCCGTAAAGCAATCTCATTGGCATATTCCGAGTTACAGATTCTCATTTCGTGCATCCGTATTTCTGTATTTTGCCAAGGCAATCAAAGCTACCGCCTTCACATTGGAGGTTGCATATATCGCAAGCTGAGTAATAAAGTCACTGATTCACACATCCATGTGCCGATATTGGCAATGAAATTGTGGGTTACGACGATCTTCGCTTTTGCGCCAAGCTTTGGCGTCTCTTTCATTGGTTGGTGTACTTCAACTTTCACTTTCTCAAGAATCAGTACTAGTCCCAATTAATTACCGTCCAGATTTTGCGACTGGAGAGATTTTCCCAGGTCATTTTTGAGTAAAACACCAGCCGAAATAAGATAATAAAGTTATCAAGAGAAGGTAGTTGCCCATTACGAATAACTGCCTCCGTCGCGAGCTCGTTTCTGTACAAATGGTAGTAAAGAAGAGGCAAAGCTGTCAATAACAATTTCTAACAAAAGCTTATAGGCGAAGTGCTTCTAGCGTTGCCCCCCGTAATTTGTAGTTGCAGCAGCACTTGCCGTAAAACCAGCCAGTTTGTCAGAAATTCTGCATTGCTTTTCAAAGGGATTATGGCTATATAGACTTTAATTTGAGGTCGGAAGCGTGCATGTTATTTCGGAACGAATAGGTGATACTAACGCCCTTATAGTAGAGTCAGTATCAACTTTCAATTAATAACTTCATGGGTTACAACACAGTTTACTGCATTCAATTGATTACAACGAAACAGAACAGAGTGGTTTCAAGGTGTAAAAGTGTTACACCCACCCCCCTTGTAAAATATATTTGCACGTTCTAACTACAACAACAACAACAACAACAACAACAACAACAACAACAAAATGATATACTTATACTCAAAGTTCAATAACGTCCAATCTGTCCCGGGGAGTTTGAGATAGGTCCCGATCTTTTAACACGTTCTGTTTCAGGTGGTATTTCTCTTGGCGACTCTGACTGCTCTGTTTGCTTTGGGGTATTATCCTCTTCGGCGATCTCTTTGCAACTTGGTCTGACCTGTGATCTTGTGCTTTTGTACACAATGCCAGTGCTGTCGTCTCTGACGGTGTAAGATTGTGGTTGCTTAGCAGGTTGGATGAATGTGCCTGGCAGTCAACTTTTATCATGCTGATCGAAGAAGATTCGCACTGGGGCTTCCTTTTTTTTTACGTGACTCATGTCAGATCCGGCTTTGCGCAGATCATGTTAATAGCGTTGAACTTGTTGGTACAGTTGTTCCTTTATGTGGATTCCCGACTGGACTTTAAGTTGGTACGCTGCTGTTGCGGTAGAATTGATATAAATTTTCTGTCGCAGAGTATCTCTGTAAGCGACTTGAACTGATAGTCTATTGATGAAATCCTGTATGCGAGTAGTGCAAGATACGGATCACCCCCTTGTTGATCAGGTTTCTTGACCGTCTTTGACATTCTGTCTGCAAAACGGAATGATTCGATTGCGGATAGTCGTGAAACTCTTTGGAGCTGTACTGAGGCTTGTTGTCAGTGACCAGCCCTCCATGGATTCCATATTCTGACATCATACTCTACACGTTGCTGATTATAACAGCTGAGGAAGTACTAGTACGTCTTTGAATGAATGGGAACTTAATGAAATAATGCAATAATCAAGAACTGGTTACCTTTATAGTGGAATAAGTGGGAACGTAGCTTCTCAGTGCCACGGGTGTGATGGTGGGTCTGCCTACAGAATTAATTATTTTTTGTTCTGTGGTTGGTACTTTTGGCAAGGTTCGCTCTCTTCGACCAAGTTGGTGATGTCCTTGCTGCGACCGGCCAGAAAACAGCTGCGCGTGTTCTTAGAAGGTACTTTTCTGGACCCAATACCAAGTGACCGTGCTGGATAATATTCAGAATATATGGTATTAAGCTTGCTGGTATGACGATTCTGTCGAGTTTCCCTTGCATGTCACACATGATTGGAAAGGGAGGTTACGAAAATGTTGTTGGGTTGATTGTAGGCGGTTTCTCGCTTTTCTCCTTGCCCTCTTCCTCTTCGCTTTCACTTTGGACTTTGGTCCAGGTTTTCAAACGGCCATAACATTCAACCTATCCTTCAAAAGTCAAAGCCGTGGAAAGAAGCGTCAAGAATTCACCAAACCGCTTGGTATGCAGGCTAGAGGGCTATCAAGTCGAGTCTTTGTTGTCTTCTAGAGCAGTTGGAAAGGTTTTGGAAATGGACTCAAGTGGCTTGTGGTCTGCGTGCTCTTCGTAGATGAAATAATGAAATCTCTTCAGTCTCCACACCACTGCTGGTGTTTCCCTTTCAATGTTACTGTAGTTGCACTCTGTTCCAGTGAGTGTCTTTTACGAGCAGTTTATCATTTTGCATTCGTGTTCCTGCTCTGTTGCACTACTGTCGTCTGCTACTCCTGTCACTCCGTCAGATCCTTGTAGGGAAGAATGTAGCTGCTTTTGGAAGACGTCTTGACATGCCACTAGTCCAAAGGGAAGTCTTGTAAAACGGTTTTTTTTTCCAATAGGGGAACATACCAAAATTCTTTCTTGCCGTCTGCTATGCTAAAGAACTTTGCGCCATTCAGTAGACATAAAATTTCGTCGATGGTCTGGATGTGGTACTTTTCTCTTTTCACCCATTCGTTGAGGTCTCGAAGCTCAAGGCATACTCTAAATTTGGTTTCCTTTCCTTCTTGGTCGACGGTTTCTGTGAGGACCATGCTGTCTACCCAGCTTGTGAGCTCGTTGACAGGCGTCGTCAACATGTTTCTGAAATGAACTGGTACTGGTCTTGGTGGGTGTATGACTGCTTCCGCCTCTGGACCTGGAATGGCAGCTGATAATGTCTGCAGGTAAGAGATCTTCGAGGACAATCTCTCAGCCAACGACAGAATCAGCCAACATGCCAGCAAGCCAGAAATTAATTGATTTACTTTTTTTTAGAACCCTACAACTAATTTTCATATGGTGCAAAAATTGCTCGTGAAAAGCCGATGTTGATCTCATGGCGAAGGCGTGCGATTCAATGTTTTTGCTCGGCCAAAACATCGAAAATTATTTTTTTCCACGGAAAGGCTTTTTCCCAGGCTACTCTAAGGTTAGCCTTTGAGTTCGCCGGATGGCATACGGATTTAACCCGGCCGATAAGCGATACAAAAACAACACGACTGCAATTGTCTGACTTTGGTACCTCTTCATGTAATATATCCACGAATATCAATGTTTCCCACTACATGTGATAAACAACAGATACCACAATCTCAGCTCTTTTTTTTCAAATCATCGTTTCAACCTCATTTCTCTGAGCCAGATATCGTTTTAGATGCTCCTTCAAACGCAAGGAAAGACAGTCTAAGCCATTACACCTCTTTCCCTTCGCTTTTCCACGTGAGGGCTAGCTGTAACAAGAGAGTAAGAATGCGTATGTTTTTTTTTTTGGAATGCGACTGGAATGCAGTTCATTAGCTCCTCTGGTCTTTTTCTTGGTGTTATATCACGCCTTTTGTGCGTGTCCCTGTGGGAGCAGTTATTGTTTAGTTTAGGTATTTTAAGCTCTGACCAGTTTTTTTTTTTCATTTTCTGTTGCTCTCGCTATCTATTCTTACGTTTTATATTTCAGCAAAGGTACAACCACTACGCCGGAAGATAAATTCTACTTCGTTTAATTAATGCCGACGACGGCACCGTGAACCCTTCACAGCAAGTTTCTTCAAATGATCAATCGGTGGATCAGGTATTTTCCTTTTTGGTTTTTTCCGTTGACGTGCTGTTCCAAGACGCAAGGGTGCTGCTGCGATTTTAAGTTTTCGGAGGTTCCTTCCACACATGCTTTTTTCTTTTTCTTTATCGTTTTTCGTCTTGTTGCACATAATCAACGCAGATAATGGTTGGTATTC
>NC_090870.1:38277942-38302942 GCF_036669935.1 Montipora foliosa | reverse complement strand
AGAGTGGGAAAATCTGCATTTTACACTAATTTTCCATGGCTTTAAGCAAGTAATTTGGAGATTTGATGCTTTTTTTGCTCGTCTCCAAGCGCAAAGTATCCTGAACAAATTGTCATAACTGTCTACACTTGCGAAACCCAACCAGTACACTTTTTAGCCTTGGCTACTTAGAGTGCAGATTACTTTGTTGACTTATGATAACCTGTATCTTCAGATTGTTGCTCTTACCACTGAATATAAAGTGAATCCCATCTTCCTCTTTATCTTTTGGCAACTCTCTGCCAACTTCTTCTTCAAATTAAAATCGGCTATTCGAGGGAAATTGTGTGGAAATTATTAAAAACGCTTGGTCTTTTATATCTGTTGCGATATATGTTTTCTATATTTAACAAAGCAGTCTTTATTTTATTTTTGGGAGGATTGGAAATGGGTATAAGCACAGTTTTACTTGTCGGGGATTTATTTTTCTCCGAAAAGGAACTCGCCTGTTACACTCCTCTACGTCCGGTTTTTAAAGTGCGCATGACATAACTCGATAATTTTGAGACGATCACAAAACTGTTCGGTGGTTCTAAAAATAATACCAATATTTTTCGTTACCAATTTATTATCACGTTTGCTAATTCTGATACCAAGAAGCGTAAGTGCTTCCGCTCATAGACTTATGAAAGGCTACAGTCCTCTTTTTTTCATATTGAGCTAAGATTTTTTGACACTCTTTTTGTGTAAAACGGTACGATATATTCATTCCGAAAAAAAGAAAAAGAAGAAGAGATGTTTCACTGAATCCTATTGTTTTCTGGGACTTCAATCTATCATTTCGATTTCACTTTATATTTTCATAATGCATCGCGAAACTTCAGGGGAAACTAGAAAACGTTTCGTTCTCAAAAATTGTGATTTAACTCTACAGTTTTTAGTTTGCGTTAATTGATGATATTCCAAGCAACAAATTTTGCCATTTCTAACATTACACCAACGGAGGGGGAAAGTTGTAAATGGATAAAGGGCACTCCCTTCGAGCTTCAGCGACTTACTTACACGAAAAACTTAACAGTTTGAACAGTTCTGTGTCGCTTATCTGAGATAAATACAGAAATAGCATTAATTACGCTTTTATGTAAGTTTGATGAGAGGTACAAAGGTTTGGACGCGTACGGCCTCTCATGCGGTTATAAGTTGTGATCAGTTTAGGTGACAAAAATGTCATTGTGGGAAAAACTAACCAACCAGTTTTCGCGTCTTATCGAACATTGTCCCAGTCAAGAGCCCCCGAGTTGGATCTTACAGCTCACAGATTTTTCTTTAAAAAAAAAAAAACGCCGTTTTCTCAACTTAACCAGTAAGCGTTGGGCAAGTTTTTGTCCCCGTTTTGTCTATGTATAGATCTTTTGCATAGTGAAGAGGTTATGGAATAGATGTGATTTAAGGAGATGAAAGTGATGAAATGGTTTGTAATTTTGACTGATCATTTTGGTCATGAAATTTTTGTTAGCGTTTCAGTGAAGGGAAGGGACAAGTTTTGCATCTTCCGCCAACTGTTTCGCCAATATCTTCGTGAAGTAGAGAAACTTACAAATTGCGCGCCATTTTACTTTCTAAATCACTCCACCTTTAAAATGACAATTTGCTGTTTTCCCTGACACAGAGGCAACACGGAAAGCAGCAAACAAAGAGTTGGACAACTCACAAATCCTCTGGCAATTCCCTTTGACGAAGGGTTTGCCCTTCAAACGTCAGCTTTTCAACCGTTTCACGGTCGCTATATATTTGGCCGTTAATTAACTCGTTCTGTGAAAACAAATTTAACGAAACTAAGAATCTTTATTGAAGGTTAGTCTCATTGCGTCAGTCACACAAAGGGGCGAAATGCCTGAAAGCTCATTCCTTGTTTGAGAGTTTAAAACTTACTTTTATATCCTGTGTGACGCCTTAATTGTACCGCCAGATGCAAATTATATAGCCTAAGTAAAAACGATGAAGTAGTCACGCTATGGGCCTCAGCGAAGTCGCTTTTAAGTTGATAGTTTAAACTGAGAAATTTAACTTCCTTCTCTAGAACAATCTTTTCTTTTGAGATAGCTATGAACAGAGTAAAATGGCAGCTTTTCGTTCAGAGAATAGTTTAATTTTTATTCTTGGAAATAGGTCTGCAATGAAAGTCCTACGGAATGAAAAAAATTACTAAAGGATTAAAAAACAATGCTGGCCAACATTTTGATTCAATGTCCCAACGAGCAAGAGACGTTTATTTGGACTTCGTTTTGATTAATTATAACACTGAGTCAGCATTTAAAGATTACACACAACATACGAACGACTTTTCAATAAATAATGAACTAAGCAAAGAAACCAACACACGTAATACAATATTTTATTATATAGATAATATTGAAATACCAGGATTTCTCCTTTTACTAAAAAATCATATCTTCACCGCGCGCAGTGAACATATCATTTTTATCTTTAACATGTGAGGATATAGGTGTCGTCATGGTAACGAACACGATTAGCCAATGAAATGCGAGCTTCCTCTTCATTATAAGATACTTTTGTGCTTTAATATAATTCTTCTCTACGACATTAACATTTTTATTGTAAAATTTTACATTATCATGATTTATTTTTCACAACTTTCATATCTTGTTTCATGTTACACAACGTGCGTGTTTTAGCGGTTGGTGACCACTTTTTCATCCTTTCGGAAATGAGAAAAACAAAATGTTTTAAATCTAGACATTTCATCAATATCTACATAATAAACAGAACATTACATGGCCGCTTGGGGATACGAATTTTATCTTTTCGTGCTGAAAACATCTCTCAATTTTTCCCTGTATGTTATTAACAAGTAATCGCAACGTCGTCGTAAATTTCAGCAACTTCTGAAAACACAAAATATATTAATCCTTACCTATCCTTATCATTGTTAATAAGAGGTACATTCCATAGATCTTTAATGACTCTATCGCTGCTTTGTTTATACTTTGTTTATAATTCTTCAAGAGCGGCTGAAAGGAGGACAACGTTCATCCAAACAAAGAACTAGTACTCAAATCGACTGGTAATGCGCCGATCAAATCGAAACTTCAACATCCCCCGGGGGCAAACCCCGGGCATTTGACTATCTTATGTTCCCGGGGAGTGGGGAATTTGGCCTTTGCCTGCGTGGGGTGGGAGAATTTGAACCGGAAGAGTCAGGTTTCAATGTTTTTTTTTTTTGGGCGCCGAAGTCGCTAACAACCATAAAACACGTGTTTGGACGAGATGAAAGAGCTTAAAGGAAGAGAGACAAATCCGACGACAGGGTAGGGTATTTGAACACTATTTTGGCCAGATGGGGCGGGGTTTGAACTGTCCAATCTTCAAAAGTTTACATGCCCGTGGTTTGGGGGGGAGGATGTTGGCAGTGACGACAAAAACGGGCAAGCCGATTACCAGACCGGGAAAATTTAGCAACTAGTATTCATCTTAAACTAACACACACGGACAAATATCTGGCGTTCGACTCACACCATCCGATCTGCCATAAAATGTCCGTTACCACAACATTGTTCACGAGGACGGAATGCTTTTCATAATCACGCGATTCTAAGGTTAAAGAGCTAAAATACGTGCTTCATTTTCTGAAGGCAAATGTCTAACGAAGTCCTTCCTTCCTGATACTTGATAATATAGTTTTCAGGGCTAGTAAACATATACTAGTGATCAGAAACAAATTGGCAGATTTACTGTCTTGATTGCGGGTTCCTTTGTTCATACATTTAACTCTTACTCACATGGGCAAGTTTCCAACAGAGATTCCCACACATTTGTTGGCTATCCATATCAACCGGTTTGCAAGGTTGACTTTTTTTTCACTTTACCTTTGTTTTTTTTCTTTTAAGGTTTCTGTGGGGAAGGCTGCATTGCCTGGGGTGGGGTCGTATTTTCAATCCGTTTGGCATTTTTCTGGCCCTCACCTTTACTGGGCCAAGAGTAAAATTCATCAAAGCAGTTTAAATTCCCTTTCCTTATGTTCATATAACATAAATAGGACTTTGAGCCTCCACCCTTTGCCATCTTACTCCATATCTGCTGATTTTTTTCTCTGTGCAAGAGGGTGCACAGTAAAGGAGCTCAGGCAATGCAGCCACTGTAAACTTTAAGACCTCCATCGAGGGAAAGGAGGCATAAATGAATCATATATTAAACTGCGGATTTGAATGTTAAGTTATGATCCTCGCAGTTGTTTCATTCATCACGGGAACATTAGAACCCACAAATGACCAGCTCCCTAAGTCCAGCTACGTGGCTGAGTGTTCGTGAGTGTTCTCACGCCTTCTTATGTGGTTCAAACTAACTTGAACATACAATAAACAGAAAACTACCAACATAACTTTCTAAACTGTGATCTAAAGCTAATCACGCGATAAAGGAAAATCGAATAAAGAGCAAATAAAAGGCACTTTAAACCAAACGATGAAGTAAAGTATTACTTTACACAAAACTGGAAAATTCTAATTTCTGAACTTACTTTATTGTCAACGATTCCTTTGTTTTTCAAATTTGATAAAATTCTGTGGGTGGAAAAATAAATAGAGACCGTTGAAAAAATAATAATTTTTCCGAAAAACGGTCCACAAGTTTTGTTGAATTTTATATATTTTAGAGATTATTTCTAACATTATCTGGTAACGCTGAATGGGAAGATTTCGCTGTCCCATTTCTTCAAAAAAGACAATACATGTTGATTTTATGGTTCAAAGAAATGCTTCATATCGTTGCCATGGTAACATTATTTTGTAGGAAAACACAATGTAAGAAATCTACGATGGGTACTTAATACCCTAGCCAAATTTCGTCTGGATATGATTACTTTAACTATATCTAAGGACAGAATATGTTTATTTGTTTAAAAAAAAAAGGAGAAACTATTACGAGCCTCCATATACATACCGTTACATACATCCACTTTATTTCAGCACGATAATGGTTAAAGCTAATGCTTATGGGGTCGTGCATCTAAATCTAAACTACAGTTAACACATAATGAATTGATAGGTTTACAATAATTTACGGTTGTTAAAATACTCTTAAGACTAAGTGCTAAAAATCCTAGCTAAAAATCTTAATTACTGAAATTAGCAGTTGAGGTAGATGTTGCGCAAGTTAAGTCCGGATGCCTGGATGCAATCGCTTTCCAGAGGATGACGCCCCTATGACTAACAGACTGTTCTAAATAGCGAGATTGAAACACAGGAATACCAATGTTTTCTGATCTTCTTAACTAGTACTCGGTATTTTTCATAGTAGCAATGTTAACACTTAATGGTACAGGTAGTCTGTCATTGAAAGCATTATGCATCAGCTTGAACAGTTTGATCTTGTAAATGTAAGCTAAGGAATGCCATTTGGCTATCTCAATTGCGTCTTTATAAGAATTGTCACTCCCTAAGTTATAGATTAACTTCGCGGCTCATTTCTCTGAACTTCAGATGCGAAAGAAAGGCCGCCTCAGTTTAAGCCTTTACACCTCTTTCTTTTTCTCTCTACACTCAGAATCTTCTTTATTCTTTCCAGAAATCATTTCGTTACTAACGAAAAGATATGATAACTAAAGTAGATGGAAAGGCCTATTCTACGACTAGAAGGAACATACATAGCCAATACAATAATTATTCTAAGTTTTGTTCTGACATTACTGGCTCTTGCAAAGCAATGATAAAAACACAAGAAGAAATGAAACAGGGAGATGAGGCAACCAACAAAAGTGCAGTCGCATTTTCACTAAAGGGGCAATTACTTACTATAGTCATAAAGGTCGAGTTCTTTGAGTTTAAAGCTGAAGGATGGCCGAGTCTCCCGCGTCTGCGGACCCTGGATGTAATCCTAAGCTCGCACGTGGGCCGATCTCAATCTTATTCCGAGGGTTTTTCTCCCGGTATACTCCAGGTTTCCTCCCTCCACTCCTAGCTTATTCCGGCATCTGGTTGTGGTGCAGCGCGCGGACCGTGTTCTGGGGTCGAGCGCCTAGCCGGCAGAACAGCTCCTTCCGTCGAACTACGCTCTTATAAACTCATTCCCTGGCTGCAAGAAAGGAGGATATGCGAGGCAGATATCTCTGCCTGAAGCACAAAACAGTTGTCATATTTTGTAGGAGGCTGAGCTCAAAAACCTTAGTTAATGGCTTTTTTATGAAGCCGTTGTTCATCAAAAAGACAGTGAAATGTTTACTTTTTACCATTCTTTTTTCAGTACATGTAAAAGTGCTTTGGGGAAACGTTTTCCACGCATAACCCCGGGATAAATACATTGATGAATACTGCTCTTCATAATATAAAGTCAGATTTTAATAACTTATTCTTTTACACCGTTTATACTTTCTTTTTACGGCCCCTTTAATGTTTCCTCTTATAAAACACCTATAAACACAAAGCATTTTAGTAGTATGAGTTATCTACAAAACAGAAACTTATCCACTGACTCAAAATAAATAAATATAGTACATTTTTTCCAAATTTATTAAAAACTATTTTCCGATCTGTGAAACACTCTGCTATCGGTCCCTAAAAACATTTGCAGTTTGCCACATATTTAATGTCGATAGGACCTGAAGGCGTCGTTCGAGTTACAGTCTTAAAATGCTCCTGACACTTTGCCAGGTTCGAAGTCCATATACTTGAAAGACAACCAAAGCTGATCTTTTTACATCTAGCTTCTGTAATTTGGAATTTTGGGCAATAATACCATCCTTCCACACAAGCGTGGTTTGTAACTTTTGCAGGTTGAAGCGATCGGTAAACTCCTGGGCAAAGATTATCTGATAGGCGGTACGCCACATTTCGTTTCCTTTGAATGTGAAGCGTCCCGTTTGCCAGTTGACTTGGTTCAAGATCGGCTGTCTTCGTGGTGAGATTTTGTTCGGCATGTAGTTTTGTCAATAGTTGTTGAGGTTTGCCCATCACCGGGTCTTGAATAAGTGTTCCAAGTAGGAAAATAGGAAAAAGCTGATGCAAGGTAAAGAAAAAAGCAATTAATTAGGAGCAGACAATCGATCCAACATCATGTACTGAAAGAAACTGGACATGATTGGATATATGACCACTACATGCAAAAACGAAAGAAGTATAGCCATGCAGAGTACATTATATCAGAATTGTCTTTATTATAACTTCGTTGGTTCAATATTGGAATGACTACAGTTCATTATATCCAGCAGAGTATAAGAAACACGTTTAATTTACCGTCTAGGGTTCGACGCTGATGCAAGAGTTGCGCTGTCAAAAGCTAACAGGGGGAAAATCTAAATTTAAAACTTTTTTCGAGTGTGCGCAATTAATTTGAAAATTTAATGCCTTTTTAGTCTCCACGCGCACTGTATCCTGGAGAAACTGTGACCACTGTCTAGGCTAGAGAAAACCAACCTATTTTACGATGCTGCTATTAAGAGTGTAGAATACTTTGTTGACTTATGATAGCGCTGTCTTCAACTTGTTGCTCTTACCATCGAATATAAAGTGAGCCCCATCTTTCTCTTTATCTTTTGATAAATTTCTGCTAACCTCTTCTTCAACTTAAGATTGGTTCTTTGAGGGATATTGTGTGGAAATTATCTAAAACCATTGGTCTTTTATATCTGTTGCGGACGTATATATGCTTTATATTTAACAAAGCAGTATTTCGTTTATTTTTTGAAGCTAAGATCGGAAATCGGTATTAGCACTTTTCTATGTCAGGTCGTTAAAGCGCGCGAGACGATCACACGACTATGAAATAGTACTAAAAATAACTCTGATATTTTACGTTACCAATTTGTTTTCTACTTTGCTAATTGTGATTGTAAATGCTTCCTCTCGTACACTTACGAAAGGCTACCATCCTCTTTTTTTATCTGAGCAAAGATTATTTGGCACACGTTTTGTGTAAAACCCTAGGATTTTCATTCTGTCAAAAATAGAAAAGAAAGGGATGTTCCACTGAATGCTAATGTTGTGTGGAACTTCAAACTACCACTTTGATTTCACTTTGTCATGATTTTCAAAATTCATAACTAATTTTGGGGGAAATCGAAAGGTTTTGCTCACTAAGATCGTGATTATTTGTTAAGTTTTCAGTTTGTATATTTGAAAGTATTCCAAGCAACAAATATTGCAATTTCCAACATTGTACCGACAGAGTAGGGAAGTTGTAAGTAGACAAAGGGCACGGCTTCGAGCTTCAGCGACTTACTTACACCAAAAACTCAAACAGTTCGAACAGTTCTGTGTCGCTCGTCTGAGAAAATTCTGTAAGTTTTATTGGATAAACTTTCTTCTTCTTTGAAGGAAAACGAATTTGGCCACACTTCATTGACTCACAGTGATGGTTTGTATTTGGCAATTTTGAAAATGAAACCAAAATCGTTCTCTTATCTCTTCGCTTTGATTGAGTTTATGGGTTTTATCTCTGGCGGTAGTGAACGTTATTTTTATTTTATCGCTTGACCTTCGAATTCGCCTATGTACAAAAAAGAAAAGAAAAGAAATAAAAATAAACTAAGACATGATGGAGTGGGAGGCAAAAACAACATAACAAATTAAGGTGGTCAAACGCGCTTAATTAACGAATTGGCAAAAGGATTAAACCTCTCATCATGTTGAAGCGCCTAATCTGTCACGAGAAAGCTCCACAGTCTAGCGCCCTGCCAAGGCAGAAAATAGGGAAAATTTCTGTTTCCATTCATTGTTTTTGTACCATTCACTTGTTCCAACAAGTTCAAAATGGTTTCCGGGCTTCGTTCTTAAAACAAATGCAGAAAGAGGAATATTCTTTATGTGGGATGGCCTTCGATACTAAAGCAAAAGAAGTATTCAAGGCTCTCCATGTATAGGCGTTTATTACACCCATGCATTAGAAACGGCAATTGTGATCCTTGCAATCTAATTGGCTCTCAGCAGTGTGATTTATTCCCAAATCGCACTTTTTTTTCCTCTAAATTGCACCATTTCCCTAGCCAATAAGAGAGAAACACTGAAATAAAACAACCATCAGATTTCAAGGCTTGTTTAAAGGTAACCAATCAGATTTCAGGAAAATGAAAGATAAACAAAACCATTATGTGGCGAACTTTGCAACTTTTGTTCCCAACTGGATCAATAAAATATTGGTACTGACTAATTTAGCGATTAAATGATTATTGAGTGATTTCTGAATGGATCTCATAAAGTCGTAATTGAACTACGTGTCGTGCAATTTTGGTCTGAAGTCATACTTGTGATTTCAAATTGAGCTCGCGGCGCTCTCTTGTTTGATTTTGAACTCACACGTATGATTTCAGACCAAAATGCACTCCACTCAGTTAAATTACCATTATTTATCATTGGGGATTCGCAATGAAACTAGAGTTACATATTCTCGGAAGAACTCTTCGCTTTCCTCCCAGGTTAAGTTTAAGATCCCGTTGGACCGTTTCCGAACATTTATCCTACAATTAGCTCACGGTATTATAAAACCCTGGCTATTAACATTTGTTGAGACAACAAAAAGAAAACAGGCAAAACGAAAGGACCAAAAGCAAGAGATCTTTCCGAAAAAAAATGGCTTTGTCAAAAAATTTGCCGAAATATAAAACGCTCTTACAGGGTATGGACAGCCTTTGGTTTTGTTCATTTACTGTTTTAAACCCATCGCTTTGTGACGTTGTCGTAGTCGTCGTTGTCATCGTTAAACCGCCCTGTAACAGCGCGCGACAACAACAACAACAACAAGAGATGTCGTGAGCCGTTCATTGCCGTATCCTGTCAAGGGAGGGAGGGAGGGAATTGGATTACGTTCCAAGACAAAAACTCAAGTTGTTAATATTTTTCCTGGGGAAAGTAGAACGGATTATTAAAAAACTTCGCTGAAACCACGAGGCGTTTCTTCAGCAATGAGCTCTTGACTCATCGATTTCTCACAGTCCGACTTATAAAAGAAATGGAAATAAAATGTCTTTAATAAATGCATGTCCTGTGTTATGGATGAGACCGTCGATTGTCTCAGCAATCTCACTCCCACTAAATTTCAATACTCGTTGGGTATATATCGTGAAACTCAGTGCTAACTTAAAAGTGATTCTACTAGATTTCAAAATACGTACTTTGCATAACGGATGCGGGAAAATAAAGATGTAACGGATCCAAATTTAAATCCCAAAATAGAATGCCTGTGATAAGTCCATTTCCACTAAATGGGTGCTTGCAGCTAAGAACGATTCCCTAATTGTAAAAGCAGAAAGTTTTGTTTAAAGAAAAGGAACTAGAGTCCAAAATAAGTACTTTGCATTTGGAATGGAAAATAAAGATGTAACGGATACGAATTTAACTCCCAAAATGGAATGGATGTCAAAAGGCCATTTCCACTAAATCAGTGCTTGCATCAAAAGAAAATTCCCTAATTACAAAACCAGATAGTTTAAAAAAAGGACGCCATGGCTTCAATGATCACACTTATAAAAGGGCCGGAGTGTTTTTCATAAAGTTTAACCTAGTCCGGCATACGAAGAAGAGTTTTGCAAAACTGACTCGAAAATCTAGAAGAACAATGAAGTTTAGCATTTGGCCCATGGTAAGAGACAGTACTAAGATAGGTCAGAAGTTGTATCAAATTAATTGAAACTAATGATATACATCGGCAGAAAAACGTGGGCAACTGATTGTGTAAGGTCAATGGTTTGTTTACTTACAAGTCCTTTTTTATTTCAGCTGGTGTTTGTCTCTTTTTTACTCAAAAATGGCCTGGGCAAACCTCTCCAGTCGCAAGATCTGGATAACAAAAAGGGCAATCTTGAGAACGTGGAAGTTGCAGTAGACCAACCAATGAACGCAACGTCAAACAGTAGAAGCAAGAGAGAAGATTTTCGTAACACACAATCTGTTTCAGGCTGTCCAATAGCTTCATGGCCAAGATCGACACCTGGATGTTTGGATAAGTGGCTTTTTTACCCAGCTTACAATGTATGCGAAGCCCAATGTGGTGGCACTAGCTTTGCTTGCCTTGGCAATATACTGAAATACGGATACGTGAAGCAATGTGAACCTGTTACTTGGAATACGCCAATTAGGTTGCTTAACGGTCAAACAAAACATGTGAAAATAAACGTTGCCTGCCAATGTGCAACATAATAAAATGTTTGTTTCTTCCGTATTTATTACCAGGAGTTACTGATTCTGAATTAAATGTAACTAATTAAAGTATTCAGTTATATTTTCTCATGAATATAAAATTAAAAGGATATGTAAACTTAACACACAGCAAATAAAGAAGGAGGTTTAACATGATTATTGTCAGTCCCTATTTGTTTGCCTGTACAGTTCGATTCGATATTGTTCGTTTAATCAGGGTCCTCCACAGCTAGGCATGCGCAAGCACAAGTACAAGCACATGCACAAGCACAAGAACAAACGCAAGTGACGCATTAACTTAGTGTTTCTTGTTTTAAAAAAAGGCGCTAAGTGTCAAGGTTCTAATGAGCTTGCGTTTTGTGCTTGTTTTTAGCGCTGAAAATCAGCCCTTGCAGCAACTACTTGTACCAGTATTACCGACGCCTTAATAATTCGACGTTAGTTTTTCGTATGCATCTTCAATACTCCAGGCATTTTGGAGGTAAAGTGAACGGAAACGTGACTATTTCGCAATTAATTATCGTTTTAACTTTGCTCATGATAAGTTAAGTATTTCATTACTGGATCAGATGGATTGGTGCGAATAGTTTGTAAAAAAAAAGAAAGAATATACGACAATAAATTTTTGTTAGCCAACGTTGTCTTTTAAATCCGTTCAGTTTTTTTCTTGTGGTTTTTAGGACAGTGCGCGAGGGGAACCCCCCTACAGGCTGCGGAGGTCCACTTTTTTGTTGCTCAACGATTAAAAAAAAAAATGAATTAATCCACTGCATTGAGCACTTTTTCCAGCCGCGACTTCTCCCGTCGTTTATATATGGTGATTTCGAAAACACCAGATGTCCTTCAAACATAAGAGCAAGAGAAATGACACTGAACTAATTAAAAGCCTATGGCAAATAAAGGACCAAAAGAAAGACTTATAGAAATCTAACAAAACGATGTTACCTGTGCAATGCTTAAAAATGCTTTGTTTTATGTAAACCGGACATGGCGACACTTAACAAACGAAATGAGCTTGTATCAAATTACAGACACAAGCGTAAATTCCTTCCTGTTGGTCATTTTGTAGGAGAACCGCTCAGAGTCCTCTTTGTACGGTATCAAGTGGGATTGTAATTTCAACATGTTTGTTAACATGTTTGCAGGAGACAGTGTGGCCCAGTGGTTAGGGCGCTTGCCTTAAGATCCATAAATCCTGGGTTCAAGACCCAATCTGACAACTCGTTGAATTTGTTCCAGGTAGTCCCTGGTTCAGGTGCACTTGTAAATAGTCAACTGGTTTGCCGTCGGCCAGTTGGGATTCTAAACAGTTGTTGTTGTTACGGTTCCGTCGTTTCGTTAACTGTGTTTCATTGGCCCTGAAAAGCCCCAGTGGGGAGCGGTCAATTAAGACTTTAGCATGTATTGCATTGTATTGTATTGTATTGTATTGTAAATTATCTGAGTACAGGTGCTGAAGACAGGTCTTCTTTGACTGCTGGGAATGCTCTGTCGTGCTGATGGGCCCATACGCAGGCAGTTTATTTCTTCATTAGGTCTCGTAGAGGTGTGGATAGTGTCGCTAATTTGCTTGAATATCTGGTTAGGTAATTTACGCTTCATATCAAGTATCGCTCTCACTCTCTTTGTATCTGGCTCGACACTGTTTGCTGTCTATGCGTGTCCATAGACGCTCACTTCTTTACGATTCAGTTGTATTTTGTCTTTTTCGAGTACGATCTCTTTTCTCTTGTTCTCACGTTTTCTAGGTTTATCATTTTGCCGTCGTGTTCCTCCTCTGTTGTACCGTATACATCTCGCTGTCGTCTGCTGTCCTTGTCACTGCCTCAAATCCTTGTAGGCAAGAGTCTAGTTGCTTTTCAAAGAATCGTCTTATGATGCCACTAGTCCAAAAGGAAGTCTTGTAAAACGATTTTTTTTCGAATGGAGTGTTAACGGTCGTGAGTAGGGAGCTCTCATGACCCAGGGGAACATACCAATGTACTTTCGTATCGCGATCTTCTTATAGTTTTGCCTGTGCGCGAGCCGTCAATATTTCGTGGTATTGTCATCTCACTTTTGCGGCCTGTGATTGGTTCTAATGTTGAAATTGACGTTGCACTGAATTGGTTTGCTGACGTACGCAAACAAATTGCCGCCGCATTCAAATGATTGTCAGGAGCCCATCTGGAGCGTCCAACTTCCATACAGCGTCTGTGAAATGGAGTTTTCACAAGTAGGTTTATTCTTAGACTAGCACTTCCCTCGAATTAGGTCAAAAAACAAAGGCAGTTCCGGTGTGGTGACCCTATGACGTAAGCTTAATTTCTTGTAATTGGTCATCGGGCTCCTGTGGGAGTCTCATTCGTGGGAAATTCAATCTAAAAATAAATCGGTCTGTGAAAACGTCGTTACACGAACACAGTAGAGTTGTAGGCTCCGGGTCATGTCTTCTGGATTGTACAAATATTTCACTTCAAATTCAACAGTATTTAATGAAAATTCGACTTTTACAGTCACCATCAAGCTCTTGCCTCATGGGGAAACCCCAGTACAAATGGTATGTTTATACAATACTTCTACCTTAACTTCAAAAAGCTTAATTTTTTTTTGAATCGAAAATAGTGGTTAGACGTTTTCTATTAATGCTGCGTTTCGAATGAAAATTAACATCGTTCATAAACGAATTTCATTACTTAAATTACAGAATAAGAACTGGTTCTTGAAAAATTGACAGTTATTATATATAACTATAAACATTGTAATAATGTGACAAAGTCACTTGCCAGTTGGAAAGTACTTTTCCGCCCACTATCTTCGCTCGAGGCGGTTGTTTCGGTTTTCGCATCGACGTCTAGTACATAGATGTCCTTAACTCTTTAAACAGTCCCACAAATATCAAAATTTGGCATTTCATCACCAAATGGCTTTTCGGACTCCATTCCTGTGTAATTTTCAACACTTTTCGGTTTCAGTCAACTCATTTTATGGTAACAAAGACTATAAACTTGCGAAGAATTTCAAATTACCCGCGACAAAATTATTTACGTGAGAAACTAGTGTTACCATGGATACCTTTCGCAGGTAGAAAAAACTTAAATTTCGATCAGGCGCGGGTTGAGTAGTTTACAGTTTTATTATATACATACCGAGATTTACACTCCAAAAAGGATCGAGATAAAAATAGTCTCTTTGCGCTAGAGAAGCCAGCTGATTGGTCATTCGATTTTTTTTCACTAGTGAAAAACGACGTATCGACGCTCTGATTGGCTATATGGTTATTTTCACTAGTGAAAAATTGTCGTATCACCCTTTTGATTGGCTAATATGATGTTGAACTTTGGCGCGGGTGGCCTGTGCACAGATTTGTAAACATGGCGGCCGACTGGTGACTGGTTTTCAAAGTTTTTGATCTTTTATTCCTTAGTTTTCTCCACAAAAATACTTCAGAAGATCTTTAAAAAGTTTTAAAAGTGCTCAAGCGAGGTATGGAAGGTAAAGATTTCTTTTATTTCAAAAATATTTTGCTATTTGTTTAGGGTTTTTGTTCACGATCGGTGGTTTGATAGCTTCACCATTAACACTTACCTCGTTAACTTTATGATCTCTGTACTTATATAATAAACAAATTACTTCATGATTGGCTCGCGACTCCGCCAAATACGGAATATATTTTCTCCCAACTAGCCGTCAATATAATGTGGTATTGCCGTTTCAAAATCGCAATTTGTTTATATTGTCGTCTGCTACGCTAACGAACTTTGCGCTATTCAGTTGCTTTATAATTTCGTCGATGGTCTGGGTGTGGTACTGTTCTCTTATTATCCATTTTTTTGAGGTCTCGAGGATCAAGGAATACGCTACGCTTGGTATCTCGCCTTCTTGGTTGACGATTCCGTTAACGGTTTCGTTGAGGACTGTGCTGTTTACCCAGTCTGTGGGCTCGTTGACAGGCCTGATTTCGTTAAGTCTGATATGCTGCCAAGCTCCTTTTTGAACTTGTTTCTCAAATGAAATGGTACTGCTTTTGGTAGGCGTCTGACTGGTTTCACTTCGATCTGGACCCTGAAAGGGCAGCTGATAATTTCCGCGGCTGAGAGATGCATATTTTGCCTCTCAAATAAGGACAGTATCAGACGACATACCAGCAAGCCAGAAATGGGCTTAGTTTTTTGTAACCCTTCAATTAATTTTCATATATCGTGCAAAAATTCCTCGTAAAAAGCCAGTGTTGATCTCATGGCAAAGGCACAGCATAACCTTTTTTTTGCGGGGCCAAAACATCGAAAATTCTGTTCTTCCACGGAAAGGCTTTCTACCCAGACTGCTTTCAAGTTAACCTTTGAATTCAGCGGTTCAACGGTATACGGATTTAATCCTGCCGATAAACGGCACAAAAACAACAGGACGACAATTGTCCGTTTTTTATCCAAAAGTGTGAAAGCTTTAAAAGTTGATTTGGACAACCGTCTTAAAAGTGTAACCGTGGGGCAAACACACTGATAAAAATGGCTCTTCATAATATATCATGCCACTCAGATTTTAATACCCACTTTCACACCTTATAGTTTCTTACTAATTGCCTCTTCTAATACACCTATAAATACATAGCATTTTAATGTTCGGTGTTATCTACAAAGCAGAAACTTATTCGTTCAAAATAAATATAAAACTTTTTAAAATATGTATATTACAATTCATTTTTCGATCTGTGTAAACAGTATGCTATCGGTCCCTAAAAACATTTGCATTCTTTTACATATTTAACATAGATAGGACCAGAAGGCGACGTTTTAAGCACAGTCGTAAACTGCGCCTGACACTTTGCCAGACCCGAAGTCAATATACTTCTTAGACAGCCAAAGTTGGTGCTTCTGCATAGAGCTTCTGTAATATTGTATTTTGGGCGATAATGCTCTCCTGCCAAACAACCCTGGCTTTTTATTTTTCGGTGTTTAGAAAAGTGTGGGCAAAGCTCTGATAGGAGGTACTCCACATGTCGTTTTCTTTGACTGTTAAACGTCAGTTTTGCCAGTAGACTTGGATCGAGGTCGGCTTTCTTCGTGGTGAGGTTCTGTTGGGCATCTAGTTTTGTCAATGGTTGTTGTGGCTTGCCCATCACCGGGTCTTGAATAAGTGTTCCAAATACAAAAACAGGAAAAAGCTGATGCAAGATAATGAAACAAGTAATCAGTTAGAAGCAAAAGATTGATCCAAAGTTAGGGAACTGAAAGGAAGTAGAGATGAGTGATTTTATGATTAATACATCAAATAACGGATGTAGAGCCATGCAGAGAATATTATATCAAAATTGTCTTAATCATTGGCATATGTTAGTGCAATGTTGGCACAACTACAGTTTATCGTACCCAGCAGGGTTTGTAAAGCACACGATTAATTGACTGTTCAGTTATAGCTCGACTTTGTAGCGCTATCGAAAGATAATAGTGGGGAAATCTTCATTTAGAACTAAATTTGCATCACTACGCGCAAGTGCGAAATCCGAAAGCAAATTGGAGATTTGATTCTTTTTTTCTACACTCGTTAAAACCAATCTGCAAATTGTTTCGCCTTGGCTACTTATCCTGTAGAATACTTTGTTTACTAGCTTGTGATAAACTGTATCTTCAGATCGTTGCTCTTACCATTGAATATAAAGTGAACAGCATCTTTATCTTTTGGCAACTCTCTGCAAAACGCTTCTTCAAGTTAAAATCGGCTATTCGAGGGAAAATTGTGTGGAAATTATCAAAAAACATTGGTCTTTTATATCGGTTTGCGGAATATATTTTCATATTTAACAAAGCAGTGTTTCGTTTATTTTTGAGAGGATTGGAAATGGGTATAAGCATTGTTTTAGCAGCCGGGGATTTATGTTCACCGATGAAGAACTCGCCTGTTGTACTCGTCTATATTTTCTGTCTTTAAAGTGCGCATGACATAACTGGATGCTTTGAGACGATCAACTATCAAATGTTTGTGAAAATAATTCTGCGATTTTAAGTTACCATTTTTTTTTTCTCCTTTGCAAATTCTGATACTATAAAATTAATTGCTTCTTGCGCTCATAGATCATTCCAAGAAAGAAAAGGAGGAAGAGATTGTTTTGTGGGACTTCAAACTGCTATTTCGATTTCACTTTGTATTTTCATAGTGCATCGCTAATTTTTGTTGAGAAGTCGAAAGGTTTGCTCGAAAAATTTGCAACTTAATGGTAAAGTTTTTAATCTCTATTATTGAAGGTATTCCAAGCAAGAAGTATTCAGCCATTTCTAACATTGCACCGACAGAGTAGGGAAGTTGTAAATAGACAAAGGGCACACCCTCCGAGCTTCAGCGACTTACTTACACCCTGCAAAGACTCAAACAGTTCGAACATCTGTGTCGCTCATCTGAGACAAAGTCAGAAATAGCATTAATTAAGCTTTTCTGTACGATTTATTTGACAAACTTTATTCTTGATCAAAGAGAAATGAATTTGACCAAGTTTCATTGAATGGCAGTGATAGTTTATTTTGGCAATTTTGAAAACTCAAATCGCGCTGTGATCTCTGCAGTGATTATGTTTATGGAACGTCTTCCATGCACAAACAGTAAATCATAGAATAAACAAAGAGAAAAACACGATGGAGTGGGAGAGACTAACAAATTAACCAATTATGGTGGTCAACTGCTCGGTGAATCAACGAATTCAGTTCCAAACGTATAAAAGTATATATTATACTAAATCCGAAATCGGATGAGTTAAATACACTGTATACATTATATCTGCTCGTTGTGAAATTGAGTGGGGCGAAAGGACCTACTTACCATTGTTTGGGAAGCTGTCACAGACACTAACTTTATATTAATACAGGGAAACGCGAAAAAATTTTACGAATGGGGACTTCTTATTAAACAATTTCAACTCTCCTAATAACGAACCAAAAAAAAAGGCCGCTTCCAGACATAGAATCCTTTGTTATGATCTTGAAGAATTTTATGGATTTATAACAAAAAAAAAAAAAAAAATCAGAATAGTCTGAAGCTGATCAGAACTTTACAAATGCCTTTTTATAACAAAAATTATACAAACAAATTTATAACAAAAACATCTCAGACCTTGTCGAACTTAACGCGGAACGGTCCTAACTGCTCTCAATGTGATTTTGACTTATCATTTTGTCCTGAAAGTTTGTTTGGATTGTATCATGCACCGACTGCTTCTGCCAATGTAATCGATCATAAAGTTGAGAAAATCACAAAGATGCATCAAACTCCATGATGACATGATTACAAAGATCTTGGAGTGACAATTACCATCGATTTATCATGATCTAAACATGTTGAAGGAATCATTCAAAGCAAACAAAGTTCTTGGTTTACTAAAACGTACCGTTGGCTCTGGGAATAAGGAAATTTACTCCACCCTTTACAAATCATTGGTTCGTTCGGTTCTAGAATATGCATTTCCTGTGTGCCGGTCACCACATTTAGTCAAAGACCTCCACGGAATTGAAAAGGTTCAGAGAAGAGCTTCACACATTGCACTTGGGCAAAGAAGACAAGAGATGGCATATGAAGTCAGATGTAAAATATTCAAATGGAACTCTCTTGAACGCAGACGTGAATTTATCTCCCTAATAGAATGCTGCAAGACAGTGTTTGAATTAAATGGTCTGAAATTTAATAATGTTTGAACTTTGCAAAAGTACTAAAACAAGAGCAAATCATCAATGTAAGTCACAAGGCAAATCTGCTAAGATTGATTGTTACAGACATTCTTTTTTCGTAAGAATGATTTGAACTTGGAATGATCTTCCAAGTGACGTACTACCGAACAGTCCAAATGTGAAGTCATATAAGATCAGACTTAAAAGACAAACGAATATCGTCTAAAAATAATTTCTCATTCCTTACATCTATTGAATTTATTTGAAACAGTTGATATTGTTGTCTTAATGTTAATCCTCTTCTTGCTAGGTAGCACATAGGGCCGTCACCGAAGAATTCCAATGCTGTCTGTCAGATAACCACCGTTGAATCTGGCTCAAGGTCCATCCAGCCTCTGTCATTTCTTTTGCCCCTGATCGTCTCCAATGTCTTTTTTGGACGACCTCTCTTCCTCTTCCCAGCAGGAGTCCATCTCATTGCAACCCTGGAGATGGCAATTGGGGCATTTGGGGCCATTCTATTATTGTAATTAGGACAACTTTTATATTTTTTTAATTTTAACTGAGAAGACTGAAAATAAGATAATCTAAGTCTTCGATTCCTTTTCATTTCAATTTCAATTGATTTGATTTATTATTGTTGTTATTAATTAATAATAATAATAATAATAATAATAATAATAATAATATTATTATTATTATTATTATTATTATTATTATTATTATTATTATTAACCCATTTCGCGCCATGTTAACCCTCCAAGCCACTCCACCGTTGATGTGATATATCGTCGTTTCCCCCTACTATACCACCAAGGCAACACGGAAAACTTGAAGCAAAAGTTAATTGTTAACCTCCGCACTGTCAAACCATATGGAAAGAATGAGCACTTGACTTTGAACTAATTTATTCGTTTTTTTTTTTTTTGTCACCAGTTCCTCACTAATTGCATCGCTTTCCCACCTCCTATCTAAACCTCAAACAACTCTCAAACCCTCCGGAAATTTCCTTTGACGAAGGGTTTGCCCTCCAATCGTCGTCCTTTCAATTGTTTCACGGTCGCAATTCGATCTTTGTCGACTGGCTTGATAAAACCAAATTTAAAGAGAATTAGTATCTTTATTGTAGGGTAGTCTCATTTCATCAATCCCACAAGGAGGCGAAATGCCTGAAAGATCCTTCCTTGTTTAAGATTGAGTTCTAAAACTTACTTTTGTACCTGTGTGACCCCTCCTCCATCAGATGCAAATTAGATAAGGTAAAAACGAGGAAGTAGTCACGCTATGGGCTTCAGCGAAGTCGACCTTAATTTGATAGTTTAAAGCCATTTCGCTTTCTCGCCTAGAACAATCCAAGCCATTCTCTACCTTGAATTCGCTGTTATCGTGAATTCTTAATTTGCTTTGTTCGTCGATATTACTATCGTTAATTTAGAAGACCGAAAGTGTATTCTTTGATCGCACCTGACGTCACGGCACCATGTTGGTGGAAAGAACAATAGCGAAAATTTTTTTTGGAACCTTGACTCTGTTATTATGCAAAACGTGAGCTACATTTCTTTATTGTTTTGGCACCAACATGGACATCTTATCACGTGAATGTATTCAAAAAATGGACACAAGACTCGAACCTGGGAACCACTGGGAAGCACTGGGAACCACTTGACCACCACACCGCTAGCTGCTCAGGAACAATATTTTAAGAAACTCCGGGTTCAAATCCAATCCACAGTTATGATTCTTTTTTCCTTATCTTCTCTGCTACCACAAGTCCTGGGACACAGTGACTGTCCTAAAATTAACGATAATCAGAGAAGGGATTGCGTTCAACAATGATTTTGGAGTCAGAGTGTGACTTTACAATCAGTAATGAAGTAGGTTATCAGAATCCATATTTCCTGATAATAAATACGGAAAAACAAATCAGTTGTCTTTTACTATGTGTTGTACAATGGCATGCAACGCTTATTTTTGTATTATTCGAGTTACAGATTCTCATTTCGTGTACCCGTATTTCTGTATATTACCAAGGCACTCAAAGTTACCGCATACATAGTAAGCTGAGTAATTAAACCATTTATCAACGCATCCAGGTGCCGATATTGTAAATCGAACTGTTGGACAGAGAGCTGGTGGGTTACGACCATCTTCCATGTTTCTTCTAATGTTTGATTTTTGTTTCATTGGTTGGCGTACTTCAACTTTCACTTTTTCAAGAATTTAGCGACTGGAGAGGTTTTCCCAAGCTATTTTTGCCGGAGTAAAATGGTGCCCATTAAAGAGTCAAACACAAGCTGAAATGTGATAAGAAAGTTTATTAATTTATTAAGATAAGGTAGTTGAGCGTTCCGAATAACTGCCTCCGTCAAAAGCTCTTTTCTCTACAGATGGTGGTAGAGCAGAGGCTGAGCTGTCAACAATAATTAATGCAACTTCTAACAACAAAAAAAAAAAGCTTGGGCGAAGTGTATCTAGAGTTGCCTCCGTTGTTTGTAGTTGAAGTAGCACTTGGTGTGAAACCAACCAGGTTGTACTTCTTTACGTTTCAGTTGTATTTTGTGTTTGTTGAATAGGATACCTTGTTATCTTGCGCGTTAAAAACCCACTCATTCATGTCCGGTCTTTAAAGCGCGCATGACGTTACGAGACGATCATACAACTACGAAATAATCCTAAACATAACTCCAATATTGTACGTTACCAATTTATTTTCTCCTTTGCTAATTCTGATACTAAGTGCTTCCTCTCGTAGACTTACGGAAGGCTACAATCCTCTTTTTTACACTGAGCTAAGATTATTTGACACAATTCTTGTGTAAAACCGTATGTCTTTCATTCCGTCAAAGAAAAAGAGGAAGAGGTATTCGACTAGAGGTTTAGCGACCTACTTACACCAAAAACTCAAACAGTTTGAACATTTCTGTGACACTCATCTGAAACAAATACAGAAAGGCAAAAGCATTTCTGTAAGTTCTACTTCGTGAAACGTCTTATTGTTGAAGTAAAAAGAATTTGGCCACATTTCATTGACTCACAGTGATGGTTTATATTTGGCAATTTTGAAAATGAAACCAAATCGTGCTCTTATCTCTTCGCTTTCATTGACGTCTTATGGGCTTTATGTATGGCGGTAATTAACGTTATTTTATTTTACCGCTTGGCCTTCGTCTGTGAGTTAGGTATCATCGAGTTGGATTTCGAGTTTGAGTTCGAGTTGGACTTCGAGTTGGACTTCGAGTTGGACTTCGAGTTGGACTTCGAGTTGGACTTCGAGTTGCGCTTCGAGTTAATAATTAAAACGCAAGTATATAATTGATAATAATGTATAATTATTATTTATTATTAATGTTAATAAGCAAAGAGATGTATAAGCTGGGCGAAGAACAGGAACAGGAATTCGGGGCAATATTGGGATTTTTCATTTTTTTTTTCATGTGGTTTAAGTAATAAAATTGCTGACACATTAAAATATAGAGCAGGGATGTAGGTTTTCAACAAGGTGTGGTACCTTTTGTCACATGCTTTTTCCATTTCCGGCATTCTTTAATTTATAGCCCACAATTTTATGAAAAGTAGGTCACGTGATGGTCTACCTGTAAAGGGCCTGTTAAAATTTAAACACAAAAATTGCTTTCAAAATAATACTGTAGAGAAAAAAAATATGAACACGTTATTTGCGGGAGAAATAATCCATCGAGTTTGGACTCGAGTTCGAGTTCGAGTTGAAGATCGAGTTAGACTTCGAGTTCAAATAAATTGACAAGAGGTGAAGGGGAAGATACCGCGTTACGTAACGCAACACAACGGCCCTGATAATTAATAACTTTATCCTACACAGAATTCAAAAGGTTGACACTTATTTGCATTGTTCAAGCTGTGTACCGAATGATTATAAAATACATATAAATAAATAAGTATAAAGGCGATATATATATATAACTCTTAACTTAGCCGGTATTTGTATTGTAAGGATGATAGAAACTTTGATCGCGTGTATTTCAATTTTAAAGAGATAAAGATGTATTTTGACAAGTTAATTGCTTTCAGTTAATTGCTTTTGAACGTAGCGTGCGCCATGTGGCTTAGGAGATAAGAATATGACATGTACTTATCATATTCGAATAATAGATATCTTATACCTTTAAAATGCCAAAACAGGAAAGAGTTGTTGTGAGTTGGAATGTATGTACGGTGTGAGCGAACGTTGATTATTGTTGGGAATAAAGAAGGATATACAGTCCAAGTTTCGAGTGTTTAATTTTGAGTGTGGATATTCCCCAACATATATATATGGGCCACGACCCCAAATATGGACAATTTGTTATTATTCATTCGCAGTGACAAAAGGTACCACACATTGTTGAAAACCTATATCCCTGCTCTATATTTTAATGTGTCAGCAATTTTATTACTTAAACCACGTGAAAAAAAAAAAAAAAAATTAAAAATCCCAATATTGCCCCGAATTCCTGTTCTTCGCCCAGCTTATACATCTCTTTGCTTATTAACATTAATGATAAATAATAATTATACATTATTATCAATTATATACTTGCGTTTTAATTATTAACTCGAAGCGCAACTCGAAGTCTAACTCGAAGTCCAACTCGAAGTCCAACTCGAAGTCCAACTCGAACTCGAACTCGAATCCAAACTCGATGGTTCGGGATTCCCTTCGTCTGTGCGCAAAAATAAAATAAAATAAACAGAAACAAACTAAGGCATGACGGAGTGGGAGGCAAAAACAGCATAACAAATTATGTTGGTCAAACGGAGTTAATTAACGAACTGCCAAACGTATTAATTTAATCTCTCGTCATGTTGCAGGGCCTAAGCTGTCTCCAAAAAGCTCCATAGTCTAGGGCCCTACTATGGCATAAAATAGGAAAAATATCTGTTTACATTCATTGTTTTTGAACGATCCACTGGAACAAAAGAACCCTTTGTTCGAAAGCCAACATGGCTCTTCGCTATTCGGTATTGCAATTGTATCTACAGAAACGCTTACAAAAGGTTCAAAATGGTTTGCGGGCTTCGCATGCAGAAAACGTATACAGGGCTTGCCATGTATAAGCATTTATCGTTGGAGATTCTCAATTAAACAAGAGTTGCATCTTCTCGCGCGCTCGGTAGCACACTTCGCCTCTCCTCCCAGATTAAGTTCAGGATACCGTTGGATCGTTTCCGAAAGGTTCCGTGAGATTTCGGTACTGAAAGACAATTTGACATCCTAGAATTAGCTCATGATCTTATAAAATGCTGGCGATTAACATTTGTTGAGACACTAACTTAGAAAACAGGCAAAACGAAAGGACCAAAAACAAGACATCTTTCCGAAAAAAAGGGGTTTTGTGAAAAAAAAACTAAAAAATGGCAAAAATGTAAAACGCTCTTACAGGGCATTGACAGGCTTTGTTTTTGTTCATTTACTCTGTTCTAAACCCATCGCTTTGTGGCGTTGTCATAGTCATCGTCATCCTCGCTAAACCGCCCTATAACGAAGCGGGACTCAGGGACTCTCAAGGTTAAACAAGAGATGTCGTGAGCCGTTTATTACCGCATCCTTTCCGGTTGGTTTCTTAAAATTTCCTTTTATAATCCTTTCCCTTTTTATTAGGTTTTCTCAGCAATTCTTCCGGAAGTCGCTCCTTCGAATTTTTGGCATAGTTGCGGATTTGCGTTCTCTTCAAGTTAATGTCCTTTTTTAGATTCGACTTCTTGGTCCGTCTTGTTAAGACTCAGTCGCAGGTAATGGTTCTAGTTCATAGACAATTTGATATTAAGATATTGAGATGATATTTTACTGTAACGGCGAGCGACTCTCAAAGGCAAACAAGAGATGTCGTGAACAAGTTCATTATTCTTTTTATTAATAAATGATATATCTTCTTCTATTCCATCAAGTTTATGCCTGTTTGCGGATGACTACTGTCTTGTGTACAGAGAGGTAGTTACCATGCAGGAACTCAACTCTTGGTCTTTTTCTCTGGCGAAGCTTATCTGGTTGTTCTCCGGAGGTCAAGAGTAATGCATATCTTACCATTGTAATCCCTAAATTGGAGTATTCTAGCAAAGTACGGAATCCTTACATGCAGTGCAATATTGATATAGAGATAATCCAGCGTCGTGCGGTTAGATTTGTCTTCAATGATTATTTCCGTTTTAGTCATGTCTCTCCTATGACTGATGCGCCGAGTTGGGACTCGTTGGAACATCGCAGATTTGTCAACCAAATGTTTACGTTTT
>NC_090870.1:38270442-38272942 GCF_036669935.1 Montipora foliosa | reverse complement strand
AGTTATGCCTGGAGATACAATCAAAAGTGTCAGAAAGAAAAACGAGGACTTGCAAAATCAATTAGTAAAGTTGCGGTCTGGATTTAAGGATCTGGAGACTTTGCTTGCTGCAAGAGAAACGATTGCTGCGAGTGAGGCCAATGGCGGCGTGGATGGCGAAATTGTAAAGAGCTTTGAGTTCCTCAGCAGTGAATATGATGACCTAATTGCCTTTTGAAATGATGCTAAAAGGCAACACCAACTTCTTAACGAGAGATTGTCAAATCTTGTTAAACAAGTGGATGAGATTGCTGAAGCTATCGACGCCATTGAACGATACAGTTATCAGTACAATGTCAAAATTGATGGGAAACCCGAAGTTCATTCCGGCGAGTCAGAAACAGGAACGTCCAACCTTTGTGTTAGGTTATTTCGTACAATGGGAGCGGAAATTTCCCTACAAGATATCGATATCGCCCATCGTACTCCATCCAGAAGCGCCACTTCAGGCCCCAAACCGATTATTTGCAAGTTTTCGCGTAGACGTACTGTTACATACATGTTACGCATGCGCAGTTGGGTCCAGACCTCGTGGTCTGTTTTTGAGGTTAATCAACATGGCGTCAAGTGTGGTTGTTTATCTAGTCGCTCAAAATACTTATGGAAAACTAAGTGAATTCGACTTGAATTCCACAGGGCAGGGTTGGACCGAATACTGTGAACAAATGGAGTATAATTTCACCACCAACGCGATCAAAGACGAAAAGCAAAAGAAGGCAATCCATCTGGCTTCAGTTGGTAATGACACGTTCAAGCTCATTAGAAACCTCTTTGGCCAGGAGGACCTTAAAGCTGAAACCACTACACTGGAAAATATTTGTAAAAGGCTAAAAGATCACCTATCGCCGAAACCCAACTACATCTTTGCAAGATCGGATTTCTTCGAAAGTGCCCGAAAGCCTGGCCAGTCGATTGCAGACTTCTTGGTTGATCTTCGGAAACTTAGTTATCACTGCCAATGAAATGCTGAGAGACAAACTCGTCAATGGCCTCAACGACGTACAAACCCAGTGGCGATTCTTTGAAATCAAGGAGGATAAAATGACATTGGAGAAAGCTGAACAGATTGCTTTGGCAGTCGAGAAAACAAACCTGAACCCCAGATCACTCAACCCAAAACCAGCACAGCCCCTGGACACGGTTCACGCAGTAGATCCCGAGGGAGAAATTCTAAAATTTCAGAGGGGTCAGAATCCCACGCCGTCAGTAAAAGAAAAACACCGCAAGAACAACTATTCCACAAAGAAGTTGGATTGCAGCAAATGTGGTGGTCCTCATTTTGCTAGAGATTGGAAACAGTACTTAACGTGCGACCGTTGCGGCTTCAGGGGCATACAAGTGCTAAATGCTTCTCCAAACTAGTCAAAAATTGACGTTTAACCCAGGAGGCTTCAGGTGAGGAGGATTGCTACACAGTATTTGGAATTTGATAAATGGCAAAAGACAACTGGGAACAATATCAAGCTGGAACCCAACTGTAAGCCTGTGCGCAGGGGCACCCACCGAATCTGTTCCTCACATTATCTGTTCCCCAGAGGAATCTTACTGGCTGGCAAAAATACAGGTGTTTCGATGAGCTGGCTGGGAAATTTTGTTATTGATAGAGGTTTTGCCTGGGAATTACTGACTTTTTCTAGCATTTCAACTCGAGCTGGCTGTAGAAACTCTGAAGACTGAGGACGACAAAAAAAAAAAAAAAAAAAAAAAAAAAACGTCTTCACAAACATACTACGCTGGTCAGAGTTTTTTGTCCCGGTTTTGTCGCTTTTGTTCGGTCGTTTTGGATCGAGGGATTTGAAAGCGTACAGAATTCCTGGCTGGGAGATAAATTTGATCAGCTGGCTGGGAAACCAACCAATTTTATCTAGCTGGCTGGAAAATTTGTTGTGTGTCTTGCTGGGAAAAAGGAACAGATAATGTTTTCCCAGCAACACTGAAAAACACCTGAAAATGCCTTAATAACATTTATTTTCATTAACTGGGGTATAATAATACATTTTACAACAAATTGGTCGTTGGGTGCCCCTGTGTGCGTACCTACACCAAGGAGACCATCAAGACTAAGGGTGCATTCCTAGGACAGTTTACATATAGGGGACAAGTAGCCATGGACAATGTGTTAGTGGTAGATCATAAAGGTCCTACTTTGCTTGGTAGAGACCTCCTCAGTAGGTTAAGCTAGACTGGGCAGAAATCATGGAATCCTGTCAGGTACATGCTATTAAGTCTAATTTTGATAACAACCCCCACTAGGCTTGGGTAGATTGTGCCCGAAAAAAAAGCATATTATGCTTTTAGCAGTGTTCATATTTTTGAGGAAGTATGCCAGAATTATGCTACTTTCTGAAAATTATGCTCTCTGTCACCGAAATTATGCTACTTAGATCTTGAGTAAAATAAAGCTCACCAGTAGCTTCACTATATCAATTCTGACTTTAATGAGCATTCATATTTATTTAAT
>NC_090870.1:38235442-38252942 GCF_036669935.1 Montipora foliosa | reverse complement strand
TATTATACTAAATCCGAAATCGGATGAGTTAAATACATTGTATACATTATATCTGCTCGTTGTGAAATTGAGTGGGGCGAAAGGACCTACTTACCATCGTTTGGGAAGACGTCGCAGACACCAACTTTATATTAATAGAGGGAAACGCGCAAACTTTAATTTACGAATGGGGGCTTCTTAATAAACAATTTCAACCCTCCTAAAAATGAACCAAAAAAAAAACAAAGGCTGCTTCCAGACATAGAATCCTTTGCTATGATCTTAAAGAATTTTATGGATTTATAACAAAAAAAAAAAAAAATCAGAATAGTCTGAAGCTGATCAGAACTTTACAAACGCCTTCACTTAGGCTACAAAAACATCTCAGACCCTGTCGAACTTAACGAACGGTCCTAACTGCTCTCAATGGAATTTTGACTTATCATTTTGATAAGCAAACAAAGTTCTTGGATTACTAAAACGTACTCAGGGTGGGCTCTGGGAATAAGGAAAATACTCAACACTTTACAAATCATTGGTTCGTTCGGTTCTAGAATGTGCATGTCCTGTGTGCCGGTCACCACATCTAGTCAAAGACATCCACGGAATTGAAAAGCTTCAGAGAAGAGCTTCACGCATAGCACTTGCTCAAAGAAGACAAGAGGTGGCATATGAAGTCAGATGTAAAATACTCAAATGGAACTCTCTTGAACGCAGACGAGAATTTATCTCCCTGGTAGAATGTTGTAAGACAGTGTTTGAATTAAATGGTCTAAAATTTAATAATGTGTTTGAACTTTGCATAACTATTAAAACAAAAGCAAATCATCAATGTAAGTCACAAGCCAAATCTGCTAAGATTAATTCTTACAAACATTTTTTTTTTTTCGTAAGAATGATTTGAACTTGGAGTGATCTTCCAAGTGACGTACTACTGCACAGTCCAAATGTGAACTCATATAAAATCAGACTTAAAAGACACAGGAATATCGTCTAAAATATTTTCTCATTCCTTACATCTATAGAATTTATTTGAAACAGTTGATATTGTTGTCTGAATCTTAATCCTCTTCGTGCTAGGTGGCACATAAGGCCGTCACTTAAGAATTCCAATGCTGTCTGTCAGATGACCACCGTTAAATCTGGCTCAAGGTCCATCCAGCCTCTGTCATTTCTTTTTCCACTGATCGTCTCCATGTCGTTTTGGGATGTCTTCTTTTCCTCTTCGCAGCAGGAGTCCATTTCATTGCAACCCTGGGAAAGGCATTCGGGGCATTTGGGGCCATTCTATTATTGTAATTAGGAAAACCTTTCTTCTTTTTAATTTTTAACTGAGGAGACTGAAAATAAGATAATCTAAGAGTCTTCGGTTCCTTTTCATTTCAATTTCAATTGATTTGATTTATTATCAGTATTATTATTATTATTATTATTAGTAGTAGTAGTAGTAGTAGTAGTATTACTATTATTATTAATATTATTATTATTATTATTATTATTATTATTATTATTATTATTATTATTGCTAACACATTTCGCGTCATGTTAACCTTCCGAGCCACTCTACTGTTGATGTGATATATCGTCGTTTCCCCCTACTGTACCACCAAGGCAACACGAAAAACTTGGAGCAAAAGTTAATTGTTTAACATTCTCAGACCCTATGGAAAGAATGAGCACTTGACATTGAACTAATTTATTTATTTATTTATTTTTATTTTTTTTTTTTTTCGTCACCAGTTCCTCACTAATTGCATCGCTTTCCCACTTCGTATCTAAACTTCAAACAACTCACAAATCCTCCGGAAATTTGACGAAGGGTTTGCCCTCCATTCGTCATCCTTTCAATCGTTTCACGGTCCCAATTCTATCTTAATCGACTGGCTTGATAAAACCAAATTTAAAGAGAATTAGTATCTTTATTGAAGGGTAGTCTCAATGTGTCAATCACATAATGAAGCAAAATGCCTGAAAGCTCCTTCCTTGTTTAAGACTGAGTTCTAAAACTTACTTTTGTACCTGTGTGATCCCTCCCCCATCAGATGCAAATTAGATGAGGTAAAAACGAGGAAGTAGTCACGCTATGGGCTTCAGCGAAGTCGACCTTAATTTGATAGCTTAAAGCCATTTCGCTTTCTCGCCTATAACAATCCAAGCCATTCTCTACCTTGAATTCGCTGTTATCGTGAATTGCTTTGAAAGTCGATATTAAAATCGTTAATTTAGAAGACCGAAATATTTCCTGATAATAAATACGGAAAAAAAAATCAGTTGTCTTTCATTATGTTGTACAATGGCATGCAACGTTTATTTTTGTATTATTGGAGTTGCAGGTTCTCATTTCGTGTATCCGTATTTCTGTATATTATCAAGGCACTCAAAGCTACCGCAGTTACATTGGGGTTCGTATACATCGTAAGCTGAGTAATAAATTAAGACCAATTATTAAATCAAACTGTTGAACAGAGAGCTGGTGGGTTACGACGATCTTCCATATTTCTTCTACTGTTTGATGTTTGTTTCATTGGTTGGCGTACTTCAACTTTCACTTTTTCAAGAATTTAGCGACAGGAGAGGTTTTCCCAGGCTATTTTTGCCGGAGTAAAATGGTGCCTATTAAAGAGTCAAACACCAGCTGAAATGTGATAAGAAAGTTTATCAACTTATTAAGATAAGGTAGTTGAGCGTTACGAATAACTGCCTCCTTCGAAAGTTCTTTTCTGCACAGATGGTGGTAGAGTAGAGGCTGAGCTGTCAACAACAACTTCTAACAAAAAAAAGCGTAGGCGAAGTGTTTGTAGAGTTGCACCAGTTGTTTGTAGTTGAAGTAGCACTTGGTGTAAAACCAACCAGGCTGTTAGAAATTGTGCGTTCAGGCTTTTCAAAGGGATTGTTGCTATGTGTAGACGTTGAATTGAGGTTATGTTATTTGTGACCGAATTAGTGATTTAATAACTTGGGTTTACAGTACGTTTTATTACAGCGCAACAGAGAGAGACTTGAAACAAGGTGTCACAACGTGACAGTCTCGTCCTTGTAAAATAAATACGAGCGTTCAACTACAAGGACAATCTTGGATTTTCTGGTGTTCTCAAAAAAGAGGAGAAAGACGCTATAAAGTAGCTACTAAATTGCGCTGATACTTTAGCGGTCCTTCCTAAGGGATTTGGGAAAGGCTTCATGTTTTAGCCTTTTCTGGGAGAAGATGACCGGCGAAATGTGTTCTGCTACAGTAATCACACCTTTTGAGAGGTATCATCGATCACCCAAATTAAAGAAGTTAAAGAACCTCGTTGGCGGCTGCCAGGCTGGAAGATGTATCCGTTGGAAAGTTCACGCTAGTTTTCGCACCGACAGAAGATGTGCTGGACAAGGCATTTCTTACGGTGCTGGAAGAACATTCTAATAACTTCTCAAAAAGATTGTCAGCAACCTTGTCCACGAATCGCACACAGCAGAAACAATAAGGGAAACGATAAGGGTTAGTTGAAAATTTTCAGTTCGATCTTGTAATTTTTTTTCAGAGTGAAATAGGGATTGTACTCCCAACAATATTTACACTGGGCGCGCTATGATTGGTTGCCACTTGACATCAATTGATTGCAGGCGGTTTCTTGCGTTTTCTCCTCGCACCCTCCCCCCTCGCTATCACTTTGGACTTTGGTCCAGGTAACATCCAACCTATCCTTCGAAAGCCGAACCCGGTAAAAACAAGGGTCTGAAATTCACTAAACGGCCTCCTAGGCAGGCTAGAGAGCTCTCAAGTCAAGTCTTTTTAGTGTTGGAGGGCAGGTGGAAACGTTTTGGTTGGTTCATGGTTCATTTGGTTCATGGTTCATTTATTTCACACTATTTACATAACATTAACATAGAAAGAAAAGTATAGTCACAACACATGGTTACAAGATAAAATAATTACAGTACAGGTTATAAAATGTGCGTGGTGGTCAAAGGAGCGAAGGCTTTCTAGTTGACCACCACCTACCTTTTAGTAAACGAAGAAATGACTCTGAGCTTTACTGGGATATAGAAAAAAAAAACATTTGTAGAGCCTAAGACTAATTTACAGAAGAAAATTACATGTATATAACTTAAGCATATTAGAGATATACTGAACCACGTGAGAAATCTATACAGGACAAGCTTAGCAAAAGGGGGAAAAAATTAAAAGGAACATACAGACAAACAGACAACAACAACAGCAGCAACGACAAACAAAAACAAAAGAAAAGAACGACACGTCATCAACAACAGCAGCGGTAACAAACACAAAAAATATAAGAAGACAATTATTATTATTATTATTATTATTACTATTATTATTATTATTATTATTATTATTATTATATTTTAAACAAGCTCCACTATTATTATTAAATAGTTACGTGCTATACATTTGACCATTAAACAGAACATACATTATTTGATTGACAAGAGATCAGGTGGGCCTTATAAAGTTTCTTAAACTTGTTAAATGTTTTTGCGTTTTTTTAGTGCCAAGGGGACAGTTTCCCACATGACAGAAGCAGAGTACTTAAAAGTAAATTTGCCTATGTTACTTCTAACTTGTGGTCGGTAAAAATTAAGCTTAGCAGAATTTCTGGTGTTATAGGAGTGGACAGTTGCTGTAGGCGTTAAAAAGTTATGGAAGATTGCTGGAACAGTTGATGGATTGTTGTATAATTTAAATGCCAGTGAGCAGATTTTGAATTTAACAATATTTTAAAACTTCAAGGATTTGGTAATATGGGAAAGAGGGCTCTTGCTTGTTTGCAAAAAAAATACTACGGATGCATTTATTTTGCTTAGTACAGATCTTATTTAAATTAGTCTGATAATTGTTGCCCCAACACATTGCGCCGTAATTAAGATAAGGGTAAATAAGTGTATAATACAATTGTCGTAACATCTTTAAATTCAGGTAGTTCCGTAGTTGGTTAAGGATTCCAAGGTTTTTAGTCAGTTTGCCTTGTACATGTGCTATTTGAGTTTTCCAATTCAAATGCTCATCTAAATAAATGCCTAAATATTTGATACTAGTTTTACGTTCAATGTTTAAGATATTAATATTGTGTATAGTTGGCTTCTGTGGAGATGTTATTATCATAAAGTTTGTTTTCCACATGTTAATAGACAACTTATTGAGATTGCAATAGTTAATTACTTCCTGAAGTTCTGAGTTCATAACTGCCTCAAGATCTTTTGATGTTTTAGTAGCATAGAAGATATTAGCATCATCAGCAAAAAGTCGAAATGAAAGCATGTCTGAAGAGTTAGCAAGATCATTTATGTACAGAAGAAATAATAGTGGTCCAAGGGTTGATCCCTGAGGAACTCCACAAACAATCTGGAGAAATTCAGATTCAACATTACCTAGTTTCACATATTGAGTTCTTCTAGTAAGGTAACTTGTGAACCAATCTAGAGCTTTTCCACGTACTCCATATTTATGTAATTTCCTTAGCAGTATCTCATGGTTGACAGTATTGTAGTTCTTGTGTGAAACCTGGGATATTAGCTGAAGGATTTCTATATATGCATCCTATAATAATATTCGGTTTGTTATTGTTAGCAATAATTTCTGCCCAACAGGATTCAACTAGAGGCATAGTAAACTTTATATCTGCCCTAGGTATGGCTTTTAAATTGTTAGATATATAAAGAGCGGCACCCCCAGCAGCTGTTTCAGAGTCAGTGTGAAAAAAATGGTACTGGGGTATGTCAATGTTAATTATAGATTTGCTGTTCAGCTTTGTTTCTGAGATGGATAATATGTCGGGTTTTTTTTCTAAAGAGTATAACCAATCTTCTAAGATAGGAAGATTTTTTGGTAGACTTCTAATATTGCAGTGAAATATACTAAAGCAAATCTTAGAGCTGTAAGATGAATTGAGTAACTTATTTAATTTGGAGGTTTCGTAGTATTCTGAGCATGGAGGAATAAGCATAAGGTCAGAATCCCTTTCATCATGTTTGTCAGGATTAGGGAGCACATTCAAAAGATCAATAGTATCACCGAGTCTTTCGGACAGGCCGGGGGTGCAGGAACCAATTAAATTACAAAATTCTTGGTCTGATAAATTGAAGAATGGTAGCTGCGTCAAACCATTATTACGACAAGACATATTCTTGTATTCGAGCTAGAGGTTCAAAATTTAAATCATCATTGGTTACAATTACAATTACTTATCTGTCCAGTTACTTCTTGTCCTTTTGTGGGTTTACAAACTCCTCAAAGTCTTTCATAGTATCGAAGTGGAATGTTGTGATGAATCCGTTTGTCGTAGATGGATACTACCATTCGTCGTCCATAGATACTTCCACTTGTTTGTGTTCTTGACTGCGTTAAGCTTCCCAAAAAGTCTTCTTCTGTAAGCAGTTAGGGATTCGTTAATATAAATCTTCGTTGGCCTATCAGCAATGCTCTTACCGAGTTCAGCCGCCACTGATGGTAAACACGACGTGTCCTTCCCATGCAGCTTTGATCTTTGCTTGTAAATTTCATTGCGTTTGTCACGCCTAACAAACTTTACAATTATTCGCTCTTTCACCTTCTTGGTAGCTGGAAGGCGATGAGCAGTCGAAATTTCTTGTTCATTTAAGTCAATATCCAAAGAAGAGGACAGTTCAACAAGGAGCCTGGTAGGATTGTCCAGAGGGATGACTGGAATTCCAGTAACTTCTAAGCAATCACGCCTCAAGTATTGTTGTGTTACATCGAGGGACGCCATTTTGTCGTACAGGTCGTTCTCAAAATGTGAAATGCTGTCTTCTAGCTGGTTAACTTTATCATTAATGGCTTTAATATCTTTTTTTTGTGTTCGCTAGTCCCGCGGTAAAGGCATCAAATTTGCTCGAAACAAACGATTGCGACGTTTCGAGGCTGTTAAGTTTCTTGTCCAGGTCACGGATCTTGCTTTCGAATCGTTCTGTGACGATCTTCATCTGTTTACCGATTTCGGTCTTTAGTTCGGTCAATAAATCCTTTTTAAAAGTTGGCATCAGCTCATTAACCCAGAGCTCTTTAAAACGATGTACTAAATCTGGCTGGTCCTTCGTTTTGGCCATTGCCAGATAGTTACTTATGGATCAGCTCAGCTCAGCTCAGCCATAAGCTACACGTTTGAATTTTTGAAAATAGACTCGAGTGGTTTGTGGTCTATCTGGACAGTACAGGGCTTTCCGTATATCAAATAGTGAAATCTCTCTAGTCCAAGGCCCCACACCACGGCTAGTGTCTCTCTTTCAATGTTGCCATAGTTGCACTCTGTCCCAGGGAGTGCTTCTTACGAGTACCAGAAAGGTTGACTGCCCAGAGTCCTCTTTGTGAGGCATCAGGTTGGACTGTAGTCTCAGCCAATGATGTTTGTCCAAGTATTCGAGTACAGGTCCTGAAGACAGTTCTTCTTTGACTGCTGGGAATGTTCTGTCATGTTGATGGGCCCGTACGTAGGCAGTTTATTTCTTTTAGGTCTCATAGGGGTGTCGTTAGTGTTGCTAATTTGCTTGAATATCTGGTTAGGTAATTCACTAAACCGAGGAAACTTTGGAGGTCTTTGACGCTTCATGGTGGCTCCATGTCAAGTATCGCTTACACTTTCTTTGTATCGGACTTGACACCGTCTGCTGTCTATGTGTTTCCATAGACACTTACTTCTTTACATTTCAGTTGTATTTTGTGTTTGTTAAATACGATACCTTGCGCGTTAAAAACCCACTCATTCATGTCCGGTCTTTAAAGCGCGCATGACGTTACGAAGCGATCACACAACTACGAAATAGTCCTAAAAATAACTGTAATATTTCACCTTACCAATTTATTTTCTCCTTTGCTGATTCTGATACTAAGTGCTTCCTCTCGAAAACTTACTAAAGGCTACAATCCTTTTTTTTTTTTTACACTGAGCTAAGATTATTTGACACAATTCTTGTGTAAAACCGTATGAATTTCATTCCGTCAAAGAAAAAGAAGAAGAGATGTTCCATTAGAAGTTCAGCGACCTACTTACACCAAAAACGCAAACACTTCGAACATTTCTGTGTTGCTAATCTGAGACAAATACAGAAAGGCATTAATTAAGCATTTCTGTAAGTTCTACATCGTGAAACTTCTTATTGTTTGAAGAAAAAAGAATTTGGCCACTTTTCATTGACTCACAGTGATGGTTTATATTTGGCAATTTTGTGCTCTTATCTCTTCGCTTTGATTGACGGTTTATGGGCTTTATCTATGGCGGTAGTCAAAGCTATTTTGTTTTACCGGTTGGCCCTTGTCTGTGTGCAAAAATAAAATAAAATAAACAAAAACAAACTAAGGCATGACGGAGTGGGAGGCAAAAATAGCATAACAAATTAAGGTGGTCAAATGCGGTTAATTAAAGAATTGCCAAACGTATTAATTTAATCTCTCGCCATAATGCAGCGCCTAATATGTCTCCAAAAAGCTCCACAGTCTAGGGCCCTACTATGGCAGAAAATAGGAAAAATATCTGTTTACATTCATTGTTTTTGAACGATCCATTTGAACAAAAGAACCCTTTGTTCGAAAGGCAACATGCCTCTGGTTGGTACATTACAATAACAAATGTGAATTTAACTATCTCTTCGCTGTTCGCTATTGCAATTGTATCTAGTAGCAGGAAAATCCTTCAAAAACAGAGTTTTATACTATTAATATGAAGAAGTTTTGAATGCGCTTATTGCATAGAGATCATATAGAGTTCGCCTTTCGCCTTGTCTGGATATTCAACTCCCTATAGCAATGAAGAGAAACCTTACGATACCGTACTTGCTAAAAAAACGTATGGTGATGCTAAGCCAACTCTAGCGACCCGTGAGGCTACAAAACTTGAGCTAGATAAGATTGATGCTAGTAAGACTTCGGTATTTCAACCAAGCTAGTGAACATACTGAGTCAATCTTAAGGAATCTTCGCAGCGACAACTATGGTGAAATTAACGACTAGACTGGACCACTACTACTTAATACTTCAGTATAACTTGGTTCGAGGTAATTTGACTCTCACGAAAGCGCGGGAACTGCGTATACTGATCATAAAAGAGGACACGTATTGGTTTTGATAACAAGTACAAGGCTTAATTTCAATCTTTCCCTTTAATTTAAGAACGGAAATACCAGATTTGAGGCAAGACTGCAATAAGTCACCGAGTGCCCTAATATTTGGAGAACCCGTGCTGTACGCTCTGGTAAGTCCGGACTGGCATGATCTTCCCATCTCTACAAGAGGGCTAGATTTTTAGTGGATCTCAAACTATCTCCAAACAAATTTGTTCGGGTACATGTACTCCGGCTTTTCTCCTTCATCAAAATCGATATTAACGGTTCGTTGTAAATACGCTGAAGCGCATTGTCTATTAAAGCCTCGCTATCTTCTGCTGTCTCTCGACAAGTTTTATCACAATTGGTTGGAGTTAATAAATTTAGAAATTCAGTGCATTTGACTTCCTCAGAATGGCATTCCGCACGACGAATAAAAATTGAAAACGTTTTCAATTTTATGCCAGTGTCAAATCAATACCTTATCATTGGGAAGTCAGTGGAGCAGTCCACGGGAGTAGTCTGTAGGGAAGTGCACGGAGTGGGGGCAATTAGTGCATTTCTTGCCATTCCATATGCTTTTCTGGCATCATGTGTTATTAAATGAGACTCCTTTCCAAGGACCTTCAAATTTGGACGTAGCATACTGTAACTCATTCATTGGTGAAGACAATTATCAGAGCCGAGAAGTTTCTTCAATGAACGATTCGTTGAAAATGATGGTAATTTGATGCAAACGGATTTCAATAAGTGTCACGTTGCGTCACCTTGCTCTTCTCCCCAACGTTACTCATGTCTAAGAATACAGCCGACAACGTCACAAAGTGTTCATGAAATGCTGATCCTCCAGTAAGGATAAACTGCTGCATTTACCCTGACCTTAAGAAGCCACTTCATGTTGGATATCAAAATTGGGCTTGCCGGTCCAATTACTTACATATCTGAGTGGTTCATAAGTGTATTTCCGTGAGAACGAATTTTGCAAGTCACATTTCCCTGGGAGGGAACTGGATTACGTTCCAAGACAAAAATTCAAGTTGTTAATTCTTTCCTTGGGAAAACAGAACGGATTATGTTCTGCGTATGATAAAACTCAAACCACAGGGACTGTCTTCAGCAATTAGCTTTAAATTTTGACTCATCGATTTCTCACAGTCCGACTAATAATAGAAATGGAAAGAAAGTGCATTGATAATTGCATTTCCTGTGTTGTGGATGCGACCTTCGATTGGCTCAGCAATCTCACTCTTACTAAATTTTTATACTTGTTGGGTATATATTATGAAACTCAGTGCTTTATTCTTCTAGATTTGAAAATACGTACTTTGCATAACGGATGCGGGAAAAGAAAGATGTAACGGACCAAATTTAACTCCCAAAATGGAATGGCTGTGAAGAGTCAATTTCCACTGAATCTGTGCTTGCAGGTAAAGACAATTTTCTCATTGTAAAAGCTAAATGTTTTGTTTAAAAAAAAAGGAACTAGAGTCCAAAATACGTTTTTTGCATGTGGGATGGAAAATAATGATGTAACGGATCCGAAATTAACTCCCAAAATGGAATGGATTTCAAAAGTCCATTTCCACTGAATCGGTGATTGCAACTAAAGCAAACTCCCTAATTTCAATCAAAAGTAGACAGTTCAAAAAAGTAAAAAAAAAAAAAAAGAAAATGGCTTCACTGATCACAGTTATAAAAGGACCAAAATGTATTTGATAAAGTATAACCTAGTCCAGTATACGAAGAAGAGATTTGCAAAAAAGGCGCGGCTCTGACTATACACTGATTCCGAATAGGGTGTAATGTGAAGTGCTAGATTTCTATCCCATATGAACCATGTGAGCATTAGCCCTACTGATGGAAATGGGCCCACACAAGGACAGAGAAAAACTCTGATCAGGGTGGGAATTGAACTTACGACCTTCAGGTTACACTGATTCGCCGAGAGTCTAGACGAAAAATGAAGTTTAGCATTTGGTCCATGGTAAGAGACAGTACTAAGATAGGAAAAGTTGCATCCAGTTACTGAAACTAATGATATACATCAGCAGAAAAACGTGAACAACTGATTGTGTAAAGTCGATGGTTTGTTTACTTACAAATACTTTTATTTCAGCTGGTGTTTGTCCCTTTTTTACTAAAAAATTGCGTGGGCAAACCTCTCCAGTCGCAAGATCTGGATAACAAATTGGGCATTTTTGAGAACGTGGAAGTTGAAGTAGATCAACCAATGAACGCAACGTCAAACAGTAGAAGCAAGAGAGAAGATCTTCGTTTATTATAACACACAATCTTTTACAGGCTGTCCAATAGCTTAATGGCCAAGATCGACACCTGGATGTGTGGCTTTTTTATCCAGTTTACAATGTATACGAGGTCCAATGTCATGGCAGGAGTCTTGCTTGCCTTGGCAGTATACTGAAATACGGATACGTAAAGAAATGCGAACCTGTAACAAAAGATATCACACAAAAGATATTAACATAAACGTTGCTTATCGATGTGCAACATATTAAAAAGTATAACTTTTCGTCTTATCCGTATTTATTATCAGGAGATACTTATTCTGAATTGAATGTAACTAATTAAAGTATTCAGTTCTATTTTCTCATGAATATAAAAATTAAAGGACATGTAAACTAAACACACAGAAAATAAAGAAGGAGGTTTAACATGTTGTTAGACCCTACAGTTCTAAACGATATTCTTCGTTTATTCATGGTCCTCCGCAGCTAGGCATGCGCAAGCCCAAGTACAAGCACAAGTACAAGCGCAAATGACGCATTAACTTAGTGTATCTTGTTTAAAAAAGGGCGCTAATTGTCAAGATTATAATAAGCTTGCGTTTTGTGCTTGTTTTTAGCGGTGAAAACCAGCCCTTGCAGCAACTACTTACACCATTATTACCGACGTCTTCAAAATCGACGTTACCTTTTCGTATGCATTTTCAATACTCCAGGCATTTTTGAGGTAAAGTGAACGGAAACGTAACTATTTCGCAAATAATTATCTCATAGTCATTTACTTTGCTCAGTTCATATTATTCCTTGTTGTTTTTAGGAGAGTACGAATAAGAAATGTGCGTAAAAGCGACGGGTACCCCCCTCCCCCCCCCCCCCCCCCCCAGCCCAGGATGCGGAGGTCCACTTTTTTGTTGATCAACGATCAAGAAAAAAAGGCAATTGGTTCACTGCGTTGAGCACTTTTTCCTAGCCACGACTTTTCCCATTGTTTATATATGGTGATTTCGAAATCACTAAATGTCCTTCAAACATAAGAGCAAAACTGAAATGACACTGAACTCAGCAGACAGTTATGGCAACTAAAAGACCAAAAGAAAGACTTCGCGATCTCCTGGAAAATTCTAGCCAAGGCTAAATGCTTTAACAATCTAACAGAAGGATGTTACCTGTGTAATACTGAAAAAAATCTTTGTTTTATGTAAACCGGACATGGCGACACTTAACAAACGAAATGAGCTTGTATCAAATTGCAGGCACAAGTGTGAATTCCTTCCGGTTGATCATTTTGTAGGAGAACCACTCAGAGTCCTCTTTGTGAGGCATTAAGTTGGATTGTAGTTTCAAAATGTTTGTCACAATATGTTTGCAGGAGGCAGTGTGGCCCAGTGGTTAGGGTGCTTGCCGTGAGATCTGGAGATTCCGGGTTTAAGATCCGGTCGTCGTTGAATTTGTTCCAGGTAGTCCCTGGTTCAACTTCTCAGCTGCTCTTGTAAATAACCAGCTGGTTTGCCTCCGGCCAGGAAAGATTCTTAACAGTTGTTGTTGTTCTGTCCGTCGTTTCGTTAACTGTGTTTCATTGGCCCTAAAAAGCCCCAATGGGGAGCGGTCAATTAATTATGCATTGTATTGTATTGTATTGAATTATAAGGTATCTGAGTGCAGGTGCTGAAGACAGTTCTTCTTTGACTGCTTGGAATGCTCTGTCGTGCTGATGGGCCTATTCGTAGGCAGTTTATTTCTTTCTTAGGTCTCGTAGGGGTGTCGTTGGTTAAATATCTGGTTTGGTAATTTACTAAACCGAAGAAACTTTGGAGGTCATTGATGCTTCATGATGGCTCCATGTCAAGTATCGCTGACACTTTAATTGTATCTGGATTGACACCGTCCGCTGTCTATGCGTGTCCATAGACGCTTACCTTCAGTTGTATTTTGTCTTTGTGAAATAAGATATTATGTTCTCTCTTCTCTCTTGCTCTCTTTTTCTCTAGGTTTATCATTTTGTGGTCGTGTTCCTCCTCTGTTGCACCGTATAGATATCGCTACCGTCTGCTGTCCCTGTCACTGCGTCAAATCCTTGTAGGGAAGAGTCTAGTTGATTTTCGAAGAATCGTCTTGTGCTGCCACTAGTACAAAAGGAAGTCTTGTAAAACGATTTTTTTCCCCGAATGGAGTGTTAACGGTCGTGAGCAGGGAGCTCTCATGACCCAGGGGAACATACCAATATACTCTCTTGTAGTCTGCTACGCTAACGAACTTTGCGCCATTCAGTTGATTTATAATTTTGTCGATGGTCTGGGCGTGCTTTCGTTGAGGACTGGGCTGTCTACGCAGTCTGTGGGCTCGTTGACAGGCCTAATTACTTTAAGTATGCCATGCTAAAAGAGCTCCTTGTTAAACTTGTTTCTGAAATGAACTGGTTCTGCTCTTAGTGGGCGTATGACTGGTTTCACTTCGATCTGGACCCTGGAACGGCAGCTGATAATTTCCGCTGCTGAGAGATGGATATTTGGCAGAGAAGCGAAACTCAAAGGACGATCTCTCAAACAAGGACAGTATCAGACGACATACCATCAAGCCAGAAATGGGCTTATATTTTGTAACCCTTCAATTAATTTTCATATCGCGCAAAAATTGCTCGTAAAACGCCAGTGTTGATCTCATGGCGAAGGCACACCATTATTATAAAAAATTCTGGCCCAGGCTACCCAGGCTACCAAGGGCCTGCTCCCGACTGACTTTGTAGCTCAGTCGGTAGAGCGACGGTGATCTAACCCGAAGGTCGTGGGTTCAATTCCCACCCTGGTCAGCGTTTTTATCTGTCCTTGTTTGGGCTCATTTCCATTAGTAGGGCTAACGCTCACATGGTTCATATGGGATACAAAACTAGCACTTCACATTACCCTCTTAATAATCAGTTAAGTCTTCTTTCCAGTAGGCCTTTGAATTTGGCGGATCGTATACTGATTTAACCCTGCCAATAAACGACACAAAAACATCAGGACGACAATTGTCCGTTTTTCATCCAAAAAGTGAAATGCTTTAGAATTTGTTTTGGACAAACGTCTTCAACTTGTACAACCGTGGGGCAAACGGTGTCACACTGATCAAAATGGCTCTTTATAATGTATCATGACACTCAGATTTTAATAACTTCTTTCACACCTTACATTTTCTTACGGCCTCCTTACTAATTGCCTTTTATAATACACCTATAAAACATAGCATGATAACGTTCGGTGTTATCTTAAAAACAGAAACTTATCCCCATTCAAAATAAATATAGTACTTTTTAAATAAAAATTATTACAAACCATTTTCCGATCTGTAAAACAGTATGATATCTGTCCCTAAAAACAGTTGCAGTTTTTTACATACTTAATGTCGATAGGACCAGAAGGTGTCGCTCTAGTTACAGTCTTAAAATGCTCCTGACACTTTGCCAGGTTCGAAGTCAATATACTTCTTAGACAGCCAAAGCTGGTCTTTTTGCATAGAGCTTCTGTAATGTTGTATTTTGGGCAAAAATGCTTTCCCCCCAAACAACCCTGGTTTGTTATTTTTATATGTTTAGAAAAGTGTGGGCAAATCTCTGTTAGGAGGTACTCCACATGTCGTTTTCTTTGACTGTTTAACGTCCCGTTTGCCAGTTGACTTGGTTCAAGATCGGCTGTCTTCATGTTGAGGTTCTGTCCGGCATCTAGTTTTGTCAATGGTTGTTGTGGCTTGCCCATCACCGGGTCTTGAATAAGTGTTCCAAATACGAAAATAGGAAAAAGCTGATGCAAGATAATGAAACAAGCAATCAATTAGGAGCAAAAGATTGATCCAAAGTTAGCGTACTGAAAGGTATTAGAGATGAGTGATTTTATGATTACTACATCAAATAACGGATGTAGAGCAATGCGGAGAATATTATATCAGAATTGTCTTAAATTAATCATTGGCATATGTTAGTCCAATATTGGCACGACTGCAGTTTATCGTACCCAGCACAGTTTGTAAAGCACACGATTAATTTACTCTTTATAGCTCGACTTTGTAGCGCTATCGAAAGATAATAGTGGGAAAATCTTCAGTTAAAACTAAATTTGCATGGCTACGTGCAAGTGCGCAAATGCGCAAGTAAATTGGAGATTTGATGCTTCTTCTTTTTTGCTCGATTCAGGCGCACAATATCCTGGAGAAATTGGCATCCCTGTCTACACTCGAGAAAATTAGTCTGTAAATTGTTTTGCTTTGGCTACTTATTGTGTACAATACTTTGTTTCCTTGTGATAAGCTGTATCTTCAGATCGTTGCTCTTACCATTGAATATAAAGTGAACCCCATCTTTATCTTTTGGCAACTCTCTGCAAACTGCTTCTTCAAGTTAAAATCGGCTATTCGAGGGAAAATTGTGTGTAAATTATGAAAAAACATTGGTCTTTTATATTTGTTTTCTATATTTAACAAAGCAGTCTTTCATCTATTTTTGGGAGGATTGGAAACGGGTATAAGCACTGTTTTAGCGGCCGGGGATTTATGTTCGTCGATAAAGAACTCCCCTGTTATACTCCTCTATGTCCTGTCTTTAAAGTGCGCATGACATAACTTGATACTTTGAGACGATTAACTATTAAATGGTTCTAAAAATAATTCTGAGATTTTACGTTACCAATTTATTTTCTCCTTTGCAAGTTCTGTTACTAAAAAACGTAAGAGCTTCTTGCGTTCATAGATTTACAAAAGGCTGCAATCCTCTTTTTTTCACACTGAGCTAATATTATTTGACACAAGTCTTGTGTAAAACCGTATAATACATTCATTCCGACAAAGAAAAAGAGAAAGAGATTGTTTTGTGGAACTTCAAACTACTATTTTGATTTCACTTTGCATTTTCATAATGCATCGCTAATTTTTGTTGAAAAGTCGAAGGTTTTGCTGACTCGCAAAAATTGTGATTTAATGGTAAAGTTTTTACTCTGTATAACTGAAGGTATTCCAAGCAAGAAATATTTAGTCATTTCTAACATTGCACCGAAAGAGTAGGGAAGTTGTAAATAGCTAAAGGGCACACCCTCCGAGCTTCAGCGACTTACTTACACCCTGCGAAGACTCAAACATTTCAAACAGTTCTGTGTCGCTCATCTGAGACAAATACAGAAATAGCATTAATAAAAGCATTTCTGTAAGTTCTATTTGATGAAATTTATTCTTGATCAAAGAAAAATGAATTGACCAAATTTCATTGACTCGCAGTAATAGTTTATTTTTGGAAATTTTGAAAAGGAAACCAAAATCGTGCTCTGATCTCTTTGCAGTGATTAAGTTTATGGGTTTTATCTTTCGGGACAGTCAAAGTTATTTTATTTTATATTTATTGAACTTCTTCCATGCACAAACAGTAAATGGAATAAAAAAAAAGAAAAACACGATGGAGTGGGAGAGGCTAACATCATAACCAATTATGGTGGTAAAGCGCGGTTAATCAACGAATTCAGTTCCAAACGTACGGTTATAAAAGTATATATATTATACTAAATCCAAAATCGGATGAGTTAATACATTGTATACATTATATCTGTTTGTTGTGAAATTGAGTGGGGCGAAAGGACCGGTACCTACTTACTATCGTTTAGGAAGACGTCACAGACACGAACTTTATATTAATACAGCGAAACGCGCAAACTTCAAACAATTTCAACTGAACTAATAATGAATCGAAAAAAACAAAAGGCCGCTTTCAGAATCCTTTGCTATGATCTTGAAGAATTTTATGATTAATAAAAAAAAAAAAGAAAGAATTAGAATAGTCTGAAGCTGATCAGAGCTTTGCAAATGTCTTCACTTGGGCCACAAAAAATCTCAGACCTTGTAGAACTGAACGAACGGGCCTAACTGCTCTCAATGTGAAAAGACCATCCTAAAAAAAGCCACTGACAATAATGGTCGTGCTGTAAAAATTTGCGATTATTAACCTAAAATGATAGGGTATTTCCATAAATATGTTATCTGGATTAAAAAGGATTTCCATTAAGAATTTTTGAAGTGAAACATGTACACAACAGGGGACTGACTTTGGTGGAAAGAAGGGCATTCAATGATTGGTACCTTATGGATATAAGTGGTTATTGCAGGTGACAAAAATGCCATTTTTTCCAGTCAGGAACCCATGACTGGATTCTTAGAGTTCGCAGATATCACTTTTGCCAGACCATTTAATGCGAAAATGCCTTCTCTCA
>NC_090870.1:38217942-38225442 GCF_036669935.1 Montipora foliosa | reverse complement strand
ACCAGTTCGCAAGTCTCTGCTCCATCAAAGGATCCCATAGTGACATCAAATTGGTTGTCGGCAGATTTCTTCTCCCATGGGCAATTATCGTTGAATAGCAGAGATCGCTTTGCGTGCAAGATAATTTCACGCTCATGACTGTGGATTGGGCGGTACTTAGAGGCAAAATCTAGTGCTTTGGAAAGCAACTTCTCAGTTATTGAGGGGTAGAACTCACAAACGTCGAAGCAGATGAATGAGAGAGATTTCTTAAGACGGAACATTTCATACGTCGGATGCGATGGAAAGCTCACCATTTCCTAAACAAGACAGAATCCACAGCAAAAGAGGCATACGGTTTCAAATCAAAAAACTCTCCACCTCAGATCAACGAATTACTCCCTTTTGAAGACGCCATGACCCAACTTATCCAGAGCCTCAAATTCAAGGACACCAAATGCAGTTTTCAAAGTAAGTTAAACAGCGACATCAAGAACAAGATTAAAAAGCCAGATACCCTTCTTATTCCCGCAGACAAGGCAACAAATTTCTATACCATGAACCATTCCTCATACCACAAATTGATTAAGGAGAACATCACCAAAACCTACAAAAAGTCAAGCAACGAACTGGTAGAAAAGTTAGATGCGCAGTCCGCCCGAATAGCTGACCGACTCAAGTTAGACGACCGCATCGAGAAATTGGCTAAGAAAGAAGCATTCATCACGTTGAAAGATCATAAACCCAATTTTCAGGACCATCCATCATGCCGATTAATAAACCCATCGAATCCTGAAATTGGCGTAATTAGCAAGCACATCCTCGATGAGATTAACACTTCCATCATCAACAGCTCTAAGATAAACCAGTGGAAAAACACATCCAGCATCCTGAAATGCCCGGCATGTGCAATCGATAAAACCGATAATCGATAACATTCGATAACAATCGATAAAGATTAGTAAATTGTATCGGAAATCGATTAAAATCGATAAAAGGACACGTTGTGAGTAATCGATAATTATCGATTTTTAAATTAATGTTATCGATTTTATCGAATTTCTAAAATGTATCAAATCTTCCATAAAAACACTCTTACGATTCAATGAATCAAGTAGGACGAATTTAAAGATTTATTTAACAAATCGATAATTGAATGAATACTGATAATCAAATAATATTAACACGATTCCCTGGCATGATTCAACGGGGAAACGCAACATAACATAACCGCTTTTTGTATTTACTCAGAAACTGTTCAAGCTAAATGTCGTAATGACATCCTACAAATACATGTACTACGAAGTACGAAGCTGCGTAGTTGTAATGCTAGACATTGTCTCCAGTAAATGTTTTGTCAGCAAAACCCTCGCCGCCGCAAAAATCATACTACAAATCAGAGCTAAAATCATTCTATAAATAAGTAAAACGAAGTAAATGATGAACTCCGCAACTAAAGCAGAAGAGAGGTAATGAAACAAAAATAACTGATATAAATTTGAAAGGAACTCAACATTAAGAAGCTCAGAAAACATGTTTGTAAATGCCAATAAAATTAACATTAAAATGATTATGATCAAAATGCGCCTTTTCCTCTGTGGATCATACATGATCCACAAAGGCAGAGGATGCGTGTCATTTCTAAACTGATTCCAATAATTTTGGCGAGAGCGTTCTGAGGTTTTTTGACTGTGGACTGATTTGCTGCTGTGGGCATGAGAATATGTTGCTTCTCTGTGGCTCTCGCGGACTTCTTTTACTTTTTCCATTAGTTGGGCCTTTGTTGAATTGTGTTTAAAACTGACACCCATCTCCTTTAAAACCTCTTTCAGTAATGCCACACTCATCTCTTCTGGGGGTCCTTTTAGGTTAAAACATGGTTCCAGAACCAAAGAAACAAAAGAAAAAACAAAGAATGAAGTTAATGTGTTGACTGAATGAAATAAATCCTTGGTTGCTTAATGTTTCTGTTCATTGTTTTATATTAAATTAAAACGCTGTCCACATAGAAGCAGTTTTATTTTGTATGGTTTTTGATACTCCGTTAAAATCGATTAATCGATAAAATCGATATCGTTAAATACGCGGAAGACTGTGAGTATCGATTTCTATCGATTGATCGATAAAATCGATATCGATTAATTAAAAATTATCGATTGATATCGATTTATCGAACGGTTTTCCGATATCGGTTTTTATCGATTGGTCATACCGGGTGAAATGGTTTAACTGTCTAGAAAACAAGAAATCCCTCTCATTCATCTGCTTCGACGTTTGTGAGTTCTACCCCTCAATAACTGAGAAGTTGCTTTCCAAAGCACTAGATTTTGCCTCTAAGTACCGCCCAATCCACAGTCATGAGCGTGAAATTATCTTGCACGCAAAGCGATCTCTGCTATTCAACGATAATTGCCCATGGGAGAAGAAATCTGCCGACAACCAATTTGATGTCACTATGGGATCCTTTGATGGAGCAGAGACTTGCGAACTGGTTGGATGCTTCCTCTTGTCACTTCTCACCAAGAAGTACGGCCAAAATATCGGCTTATACCGGGATGACGGTTTAGCTGCCTTCAATGGAACACCACAGGAAATAGAGAAGATCAAAAAGGGCATTTGCAAAGTCTTTCGTGACAACGACTTGAAGATCACAGTCGAGGCTAACACCACCAAGGTCAATTTCTTAGATGTCACGCTTGACCTTACAAGTGGGAAGTACTACCCGTACACAAAGGAAGGCAATATCCCACTGTATGTGCACACAAAATCCAACATCCCACCAACCATCCTGAAAAACATCCCCGAGTCAATCAATAAGAGGCTCTCCGAGATATCTTCTGACAAAGAATGCTTTGATAACGCTAAACCCATCTACCAGGAAGCTCTCAACAAAAGCGGATATCGCTATAACCTGTCATTCAATGCCACATTAAACCAGCCGCCACGTCCACCGAGAAACAGAAAACGGGACATTACATGGTTTAACCCGCCCTATAGCAGGAACGTGGAAACAAACGTCGGAAAATGCTTCCTTTCACTAATTGATAAGCACTTCCCCAAATCTAACCCACTTCACAAAATTTTTAACCGTAACACCATCAAATTCAGGGGCACCCAACGAACAATTTGTTGTAAAATGTATTATTATACCCACGTTAATGAAAATAAATGTTATTAAGGCATTTTCAGGTGTTTTTGAGTGTTGCTGGGAAAACATTATCTGTTCCTTTTTCCCAGCAAGACACACAAGAAATTTCCCAGCCAGCTAGATAAAATTGGTTGGTTTCCCAGCCAGCTGATCAAATTTATTTCCCAGCCAGGAATATTCCGCCCGCTTTCAAATCCCTCGATCCGAAATGACCGAACAAAAGCGACCAAACCGGGACAAAACAGGTTTTTTCCGCAAGCGCAATCACTCTCACCAGCCGTCGTATGTTTGTGACTACTCTATGGGAGAGGGAAGGGGTTCTTGTTTTTTTTTTGTTTTTTGTTTTTTTTTTTTGTCGTCCTCAGTCTTCAGAGTTTCTACAGCCAGCTCGGGTTGAAATGCTAGAAAAAGTCAGTAATTCCCAGGCAAGACCTCTATCAATAACAAAATTTCCCAGCCAGCTGATCGAAACACCTGTATTTTTGCCAGCCAGCAAGATTCCTCTGGGGAACAGATAATGTGAGGAACAGATTCGTTGGGTGCCCCTGCAAATTAAGCTACAGCTGCATGGGCAACATTAAAACAATCATAACCAACCATAACAAAGCCGTAATTAGTAAACCCACACGCACTAATAATCTAACTAAGAAAAGCTGCAATTGTAGGAAACCTAACGAGTGTCCCATGGATGGTAACTGTAATGTGGAAAGCGTCATCTATCAGGCCGAGGTCACCACAGAAACCACAAAGGAAACATACATTGGACTCTGTGACACTGCGTTCAAATTACGTTATAGAAACCATGTAAGCTCATTCCGAAACGAGCGTTACAAACATGCTACCGAACTTAGTAAGTACATATGGAGTCTTAAAGACAAAAACGCTAAGTATAACATCAAATGGTGCAAGATAAAACAAGCTAGTTCTTACTCCAATGTAACTAAGAGATGCAATTTGTGCCTGTGGGAAAAGTATTTTATCATTTGTAAACCGGAAATGGCAAGTCTAAACAAAAGAAATGAGCTGTCATCGTGTTGTAGACATGTTAGGAAATTCATGTTAAAAGTGATATGCCTAGACGTCACGTACGTATCCATTGTTCTGTATTTAAAATTTCTGTGATTGTAACCGTTATTTCTGGCAGTTGCCTGATGATTGCTTCGCAAGAAGCATGCAACTCAGAGTTGCAGTAAATGTTCAAATAACCTAGCTCTTGGAGTATAATTCTTCATAGCTCTAGCTCTGCTATTGAGCACTTTATAGTAGATGAGGATTTCTTTCCACTTTTTCGGTTATATATATATATATATATATATATATATATATATATATATATATAACTGCAGACAGTACTGTTTCGGCCTTCTGGGCCTCATCAGTGCAGTGCTGATGTCTAGGATGGAGGTTGAGCTATAAAGCCACCCCAGATGTCCCACGCATGTGGTACATCCAAGTCATGCCAGAGTGCTCAAACTAGCGAGCTAGTGAGCATGCGCATATATATATATATGTAGATGTGTAGACGATGTTGGTTTGCCAACGATGATGCCCTAGAGAAAAGGATCCAAAGGATACAAGACGCTTCTTCTTTACAAAAGCATAAGTTGAATAGACAGAAGAAGATGCGAACTTTTCTCGTTTGTCTTTTACAGCCGATTTCAGTGCAGTGTATAGACCCGGGTTTTTGAAACATGATTCGCCCGTGCATGATTCGCCCGTCGTGATTCGACTGCGAGGCTACCACAGCTCAGCAAATTTCGTAAATGATGAGATATTAAGTGTAAACATAAGACTATTTTCGACGAAATTTAAGGTAAAAACCTCGGTAGCATTTATTTAAGATACATGTAAGTCACGATTTTCAGCTTTTAACGGCAAAAGCAGCGCAGATCGACGCGGTTTAACTAGACTGGCGCATCACGTCTCTTATTCAGCAGGTAAACCTCAATTACATGGTATTTTCACTGAATTCATCACAGGAGGTAAAAATGAATACCAACACGCGTGAGAGGGCAGAAATTGTCCCTTGCAATAATTTATTTTCAAGCCATCATCAATCGCTGATGAGTGAAATATTACATTTCTTGATAGGAAGGCGTTACACATTTTCGACTCGTGTTGAAACTTGAAGAGAAAATTAATTGAACAATTCGGGTACGGGGTAAAATACCTAATTGTGCATACGCTTTGCGGACATTGTAGTGTCATTTGTTGTCGTACTTTGGTGTCATTTGTTGTCGTATTTTGCCGAGATGTAGCTAAAGTTGAAGCACAACTTGAAAATGCGAATGACAAAATGAAACTGACATGTTACTGTCGCGCCGAGGAAGTGATACAAATTGAGTCAACTCTGGCAATAACTAATAGTCATGAGGCTTAAAACTCAAAAAGGATACATACATATTGAAGGAAAATATAATTTGCCGTCGAACAAATCCTTGCAGAACGTATTTCTCTGGTCAAATGTTGCTACTTTAAATGCAGTAACCCTTTTTGTACTAATCGCAGCCGGCTAACTTTGTCATTTCCGTACTTTTCGCTTTTCTTCTGGCGTAAACGGTGTTCCAAAATTCCAGCAAAGCTGCTAATACACCATCGTCACCTATCTGTTAATGAAAGAATGCGAGCATTAGCGAGCTTTTGATCACAAAATGTATTTTGTCGGCTATGATTACATCGGCAACCGCAAGAAATACTACTGATTGTGCCGCCGGGCCTCAAATTGCCCCCTTTCCAAACGCTCAATGTTTTTTTTCTGGTAGAAAACAATCCGTATGGCCACTTTTTGCTTTGCCATCCTTTATTTTACATAATGCAGGCTCTGCCTCCCACTTGTTATCGAAGAGTTTTACTGCCGTTTCCACGCTTCTTGTTAGAGTCACGTGATTATGGTCGAATCACGACGGGCGAATCATGCACGGGCGAATCATGTTTCAAAAACCCGGGTCTATACACTGCACTGAAATCGGCTGTAATGCAGGGACGTTTCGCCCATTCGGGCTTCTTCAGCACTGCGAATATCACTGCTTGGAATCCAATTCTGCGTCAGTAATCACACCTTTTGAGACGTATCATCGTTCACCAGATTAGAGAAGTTAAAGAACCTCGTTGGCGGCTGCCAGTCTGGAAGATGTGAAGAAGAAGATCAAGCTAGTTTTCGCACCGACAGATGTCCTGGACAAGGCATTTCTTAAGGTGCTGAAAGAACATTGTAATAACTTCACCAACAGATTGTCAGCAACATTGGCCACCAGTCGCACACATAAGAAACATAGACAGGGAAACGGTAACGGTTAGCTAAAAATTCCAGTGTTCCCAAGTGAAATAGGAATTGTATTCCCAGCAATATTTATACTGGGCGCGCTATGATTGGTTGCCAGTTGACATCAAAGCCATGCTCGTCACACATAATTGGAAATGGAAGGTTTCTAAAATCTCGTGAGGCTGATTGGAGGCGGTTTCTCGCTTTTTCTCTTCGCCCCATCCCTCTTCGCAATCACTTTAGACTTTGGTCTAGGTAACATTCAACCTTTCCTTCGAAAGTCAAACCCGGTGGAAACAAGCGTCTAAAGATCACCAGACTGCCTCCTTCGCAGGCTAGAGAGCTCTCAGGTCAAGTCTTTTTAGTGTTGGAGGGCAGGTGGAAACTTTTTGAAAATAGATTCGAGTGGTTTGTGGTCTATCTGGACAATACAGGGCTTTCTGTGTATGAAATAGTTAACTCTCTCTAGTCCCAGGCCCCAAAACTCTGCTATTGTCTCTCTTTCAATGTCGCCATAGTTGCCTTCTTCCCCAGGGAGTGCCTTTTAAGAGAAGCAAACAGGTTGATCATTTTGTAGGAGAACCGCTCAGACTCCTCTCTGTGAGGCATCAGGTTGCATTGTAGTTTCAGCATGTTTGTCAAAGTATCTGAGTACAGGCGCTGAAGAGAGTTCTTCTTTGACTGCTGGGAATGCTCTGTCGTGCTGATGGGCCCATACGTAGGCAGTTTATTTCGTTGTTAGGTCTCTTAGGGGTGTCGTTAGTGTTGCTAATTTGCTTGAATATCTGGTTAGGTAATTCACTAAACCGGGGAAACTTTGGATGTCCTTGACGCTTCATGGTGTCTCCATGTCAAGTATCGCTTACACTTTCTATGTATCTGACATGACATCGTCTGCACTTTATGTGTTTCCATAGACGCTTACTTCTTTACGTTTCAGTTGGATTTTGTGTTTGTTGAATACGATGCCTTGTTCTCTTGCACGTTAAAAACCCACACACTCATGTCCGGTCTTTAAAGCGCGCATGACGTTACGAGACGATCACACAACTACGAAATAGTCCTAAAAATAACTCTAATATTTTACGTTACCAATTTATTTTCTCCTTTG
>NC_090870.1:38205442-38212942 GCF_036669935.1 Montipora foliosa | reverse complement strand
GCAAAATAAATGACACTGAACTCAGCAGGCACTTATGGCAACTAAAATGACTCAGATGAAATGTTAGCCACTTGGGAAGCCCTTGTACTCGATGTGGTAGATCGACACGCTCCACTTAAATCAGTCAGAGTTAAATCTATGAAGAAACCATCATGTCTTTCAGATCAAATTCTCAGAGCTATCAAAGAGCGCGATCGGCTCAAAAAAGAGCTGGAAAAAGGTCGATTTCAATGCTGCTAGAAACAAAGTAGTTCGACTTATTGAAAAAGCCAAAAAAGAAGCGGTTATCAATGAAATAGACAACAGCAAATTTAACTCCAGAATCCTATGGAAGACCTTAGAGAGCATTTTCCCTACTAGTGTGAGACAGTTGAGTCGAATAAATTCTGTAACCAAAGACGGAACTAGCTATACTTCCCCAGAAGAAATATCCAACGTATTCAACGAGCAATTCATCTCTATTGCTGATAACATCATTGATAAAACCATCAATACTAAACCCGATCTCACTAGTTTGGTGGATTTCGTAAAACGTAACAAAGCTGACAACTGTGCAGATTTTAGCATACCCACAATTTCAGATCGCGAAGTTTTAGAGATCATCAAATCTCTCCCATCAAATGTTGCAACAGGACTTGATGGAATCAGCCCCTTGTTGTTAAAATTAATCGCTCCTGCAATTGCTCCAAGTCTAGCAAAAGTAATAAACTGCAGCATAATTAACAGTATCTGCCCAGCTCAGCTCAAACTGGCTCGTGTCACTCCGATTTACAAACAGGGGAGTAAAAACGATGTTGACAATTACAGACCTATATCGGTCCTCCCCGTCATTTCAAAGATTCTCGAGAAACATGTTTTTAATCACTTCAATGCTTTTCTTACTACTCACAATTTACTGTACAAATGTCAATCGGGTTTTAGAGCTAACCACTCCTGCGAAACCATTCTTGTAAAAATTACAGATGAATGGCTGGAGGCAATGGATAAAGGCCTTTTTACAGGTGTTGTTATGATCGATTTACGCAAAGCCTTCGACGTTGTAGACCATAAACTGCTGCTGAAGAAACTTCAGATTTATGGCTTGAACAGCAACTCCCTCAAATGGTTCGAAAGTTACCTCAGCGGAAGGTATCAGAAGGTATGTGTCGACGGTAAACTCTCTGAACCGCTCAGTATTCAATCCGGTGTACCGCAGGGAAGTATTCTTGGTCCTGCCCTTTTTCTGCTCTTCATAAACGATCTGCCTTTAGTACTGAAGAACAACATTGGGATTTATGCCGACGACTCGACCCTTTATGCATGTGCGCCTACCTTAGCTGACGTCGAGGAGAAAATTAGACCTGACATTGACGCAGTATCGAAGTGGGCGAAGGAAAATAAAATGAAAATGCATCCAGCAAAGACAAAATACAGTATAATTTCGACCAGACAGAAAATCGCAAATTCACCAAAACAAACTCTCGATCTTTCAGTTGACGGCGTGCAACTCTCTAAGGTTGAGTCAGAAGGTGTCTTAGGAGTATACATCGATAGCCATCTCACCTGGAACGAACATATTGACATACTGCGCCAGAAACTGCTTCAAAGAATTGCAATTTTAGGAAGAGCTCGGAGATATCTCCCCACCAAATATCGATTGCTTCTCTACAATGCAAGTATCAAACCACTCTTTATGTATTGTTGTATTGTTTGGAGCAACTGTAGCCAAACCAACCTAGACCAATTGTTTAAACTTCAAAAACGCTGCGCTCGTTTAATTTTGGACAGTCCTTGGGATGCACGATCTTTCGATAATTTTCAAAAGCTTAAGTGGCTGCCAATCGATCAAATGTTTAAGATCAAAAAACTCGGTCTTTTAAAGAAAGTTATTGATGGAAGAGCACCAGAATACCTTACTGCAATTTTGGACAACTTTCGTTTTGAGCACAATTATCCCACAAGAGCTAAAACATCATACCGTTTGCCGAAACCAAGAACCGAAGCAATGAGAAGAACATTCTTTTATTCCACCATAAAAGACCTCAATGCTCTTAACCTAAACCCAACGGCTTCTTTTAACTCCATGAAATCTACACTAATTAATAACACTGCCCTAATTTATACGGTGGATAATTTTAAAGTTAAAAGGCTATTCTGATTTTTAAAGTTTTTTTAATATCATTGCAAATATCTTTGTAAATAGATTCTCCATTTTTCTTATCTGTAGGCTTTTATCTTAATTGTTGTAATTTCTATTCGCTGTTTTTGTTTTTAGAGGGCCACTAGGGAGAATACTTTTATAGTAATAGGTGTTACCCTCTTTAAATAAAGGTTATTATTATTATACCAAAAGAGAGACTTTGCGATCTCCTGGAAAATTCTAGGCAAGGCTAAATGCTATAACAATCTAACAAAAGGATGTTACCTGTGTAATACTGAAAAATTTATTTTATGAAAACCGGACATGGTGACACTTAACAAACGAAATGAGCTTGTATCAAACTGCAGACGCAAGCGCAAATTCCTTCCGGTTGATCATTTTGTAGGAGAACCGCTCAGAGGCCTCTTTGTGAGGTATGAAGTTGGATTGTAGTTTCAAAATGTTTGTCACAATACGTTTGCAGGAGGCACTGTGGCCCAGTGGTTAGGGTGCTTGCCGTGAGATCTGGAGACTTCGGGTTCAAGATCTAATCTGACCACTCGTTCAATTTGTTATAGGTAGTCCCTGGTTCAACTTGTCAGCTGCACTTCTAAATAACCAGCTGGTTTACCTCCGGCCAGTTAAGATTCCTAACAGTTGTTGTTGTACTGTTCCGTCGTTTCGTTAACGGTGTTTCATTGGCCCTAAAAAGCCCCAATGGGGAGCGGTCAATTAAGTATGCATTGTATTGTATTGTATTGAATTATAAAGTATCTGAGTGCAAGTGCTAAACACAGTTCTTCTTTGACTGCTTGGAATGCTCTGTCGTGCTGATGAGCCCATACGTAGGCAGTTTATTTCTTTCTTAGGTCTCGTAGGGGTGTCGTTATTGTTGCTAATTTGCTTGAATATCTGGTAATTTACTAAACCGAGGGAACTTTGAAGGTCATTGATGCTTCATGATGACTCCATGTCAAGTATCGCTGACACTTTCTTTGTATCTGGATTGACACCGTCCGCTGTCTATGAGTGTCCATAGACGCTCACTTCTTTACGTTTCAGTTGTATTTTGTCTTTGTGGAATACGATACAATGTTCTCTCTTCTCTCTTGTCCTCTTGTTCTCTAGGTTTATCATATTACGCTCGTGTTGCTCCTCTGTTGCACCGTATCGATCTCGATGTCGTCTGCTGTCCCTGTCACTGCGTCAAATCCTTGTAGGGAAGAGTCTAGTTGATTTTCGAAGAATCGTCTTGTGATGCCACTAGTTCAAAAGAAAGTCTCGTAAAACGATTTTTTTTTTCCCGAATGGAGGAGGGAGCTCTCATAACCCAGCGGAACCTAACAATATACTTTCTTGTCGTCTGCTATGCTAACGAACTTTGCGACATTCAGTTGATTTATAATTTTGTCGATGGTCTGGGCGTGGTTTCGTTGAGCACTGGGCTGTCTACACGCTCTGTGGGCTCGTTGACAGGCCTGATTACTTTAAGTCTACCATGCTGCCAAGCTCCTTGTTAAACTTGTTTCTGAAATGAACTGGTTCTGCTCTTGGTGGGCGTATGACTGGTTTCGCTTAGATCTGCACCCTGGAACGGCAGCTGATAATTATCGAGGCTGAGAGATGCATATTTGGCCGAGAAGCGAAACTTAAAGGACGATCTCTCAAACAAGGACAGTATCAGACGACATACCATCAAGCCAGAAATGGGCTTACATTTTGTAACCCTTCAATTAATTTTCATATCGCGCAAAAATTGCTCGTAAAACGCCCGTGTTGATCTCATGGCGAAGGCACACCATTATTATTATTTTTTTTTTTTTTTGCGGAGCCAAAACATAAAAAAATCTGTTTTTTTATGCAAAACCTTTCTACCCAGGCCACCCAGGCTACCAAGGGCCTGCTCCCGTCCGACTTTGTAGCTCAGTCAGTAGAGCGACGGTGATCTAACCCGAAGGTCGTGGGTTCAATTCCCACCCTGGTGAGCGTTTCTATCTGTCCTTGTGTGGGCTCATTTTCATTAGTAGGGCTAACGCTCACATGGTTCATATGGGATACAAGACTAGCACTTCACATTACACTCTAATCAGTTAAGTCTACTTTCAAGTAGGCCTTTGAATTCGGCGGATCGTATACTGATTTAACCCTGCCAATAAACGACACAAAAACACCAGGACGACAATTGTCCGTTTTTCATCCAAAAAGTGAAATGCTTAAGAAGTTGTTTCGGAGAAACTTCTTCAACTTGTATAACCGTGGGGCAAACAGTGTCACACTAATCAAAATGGCTCTTCATAATGTATCATGACACTCAGATTTTAATAACTTCTTTCACACCTTACAGTTTCTTCTTACGGCCTCCTTACTAATTGCCTTTTATAATACACCTATAAAACATAGCATTTTAGCGTTCGGTGTTATCTAAAAAACAGAAACTTATCCCCATTCAAAATAAATATAGACTAAGTACTTTTTAAATAAAAATTATTACAAACCATTTTCCGATCTGTGAAACAGTATGATATCTGTCCCTAAAAACATTTGCAGTTTTTTACATACTTAATGTCGATAGGACCAGAAGGCGTCGCCCTAGTTACAGTCTTAAAATGTTCCTGACACTTTGCCAGGTTCGAAGTCAATATACTTCTTAGACAGCCAAAGCTGATCCTTTTGCATAGAGCTTCTGTAATATTGTATTTTGGGCAAAAATGCTTTCCCGCCAAACAACCCTGGCTTGTTATTTTTATATGTTTAGAAAAGTGTGGGCAAATCTCTGATAGGAGGTACTCCACATGTCGTTTTCTTTGACTGTTTAACGTCCCGTTTGCCAGTTGACTTAGTTCAAGGTCGGCTGTCTTCGTGGTGAGGCTCTGTTGGGCATCTAGTTTTGTCAATGGTTGTTGTGGCTTGCCCATCACCGGGTCTTGAATAAGTGTTCCAAATACGAAAATAGGAAAAAGCTGATGCAAGATAATGAAACAAGTAATCAATGAGGAGCAAAAGATTGATCCAAAGTTAATGTACTGAAAGGAAGTAGAGATGTGTGATTTTATGATTACTACATCAAATAACAGAAGTAGAGCCACGCAGAGTATATTATATCAGAATTGTCTTAATCATTGGCATATGTTAGTCCAATATTGGCACGAATACAGTTTATCGTACCCAGTAGGGTTGGTAAAGCACACGATTAATTTACTGTTTATAGCTCGACTTTGTAGCGCTATCGAAAGATAATAGTGGGAAAATCTTCATTTAAAACTAAATTTGCATGGCTACGTGCAAGTGCGCAAATGCGCAAGTAAATTGGAGATTTGATGCTTCTTTTTTTTGCTCGATTCAGGCGCACAGTATCCTGGAGAAATTGGCATCACTGTCTACACTCGAGAAAATCAGTCTGTAAATTGTTTCGCCTTGGCTACTTATTTTGTAGAATGCTTTGTTTCCTTGTGATAAGCTGTATCTTTAGATCGTTGCTCTTACCATTGAATATAAAGTGAACCCCATCTTTATCTTTTGGCAACTCTCTGCAAACTGCTTCTTCAAGTTAAAATCGGCTATTCGAGGGAAAATTGTGTGTAAATTATGAAAAAACATTGGTCTTTTATATCTGTTGCGGAATATATTTTCTATATTTAACAAAGCAGTCTTTCGTTTATTTTTGGGAGGATTGGAAATGGGTATAAGCACTGTTTTAGCGGCTGGGGATTTATGTTCGCCGATAAAGAACTTGCCTGTTATACTCCTCTATGTCCGGTCTTCATAGTGCGCAAGACATAACTCGATACTTTGAGATGATCAACTATTAAATGGTTCTAAAAAAAAAAAATTGAGATTTTACGTTACCAAATTTTTTTCTCCTTTGCAAATTGTGATACTAAAAAAAGTAAAAGCTTCTTGCGTTCATAGAGTTACGAAAGGCTACAATCCTTTTTTTTTTCACACTGAGCTAAGATTATTTGACACAATTCTTGTGTAAAACCGTATGATACATTCATCCCGACAAAGAAAAAGAGAAAGAGATTGTTTTGTGGGACTTCAAACTACTACATTGATTTCACTTTGCATTTTCATAATGCATCGCTAATTTTTGTTGAAAAGTCGAAAGGTTTTGCTGACTCGCAAAAATTGTGATTTAATGGTAAAGTTCTTACTTTGTATAATTGAAGGTATTCCAAGCATGAAATATTCAGCCATTTCTAACGTTGCCCCGAAAGAGAAGGGAAGTTGTAAATAGCTAAAGGCCACACCCTCCGAGCTTCAGCGACTTACTTACACCCAGGGAAGACTCAAACATTTCAAACAGTTCTGTGTCGCTTATCTGAGACAAATACATAAATAGCATTAATGAAACATTTCTGTAAGTTCTATTTGGTGAAATTTATTCTTGATCAAAGAAAAATGAATTGACCAAATTTCATTGACTGGCAGTAATAGTTTATTTTTGGCAATTTTGAAAAGGAAACCAAAATCGTGCTCTGATCTCTTTGCAGTGATTAAGTTTATGGGTTTTATCTTTTACAACAGTCAATGTTATTTTATTTTATATTTATTGAACTTCTTCCATGTACAAACAGTAAATGGAATAAACAAAAAGATGGAGTGGGAGAGGCTAACAACATGACCAATTATGGTGGTAAAAGGCGGTTAATCAACGAATTCAGTTCCAAACCTTCGGGTATAAAAGTCCATATTATACTAAATCCGAAATCGCATGAGTCAAATACATTGTATACATTAGATCTGTTTGTTGTGAAATTGAGTGGAGCGAAAGGACCGGTACCTACTTACTATCGTTTAGGAAGACGTCACCGACACGAACTTTATATTAATACAGCGAAACGCGCAAACTTTTATGAATGGGGACTTCTTAATAAACAATTTCAACTGAACTAATAATGAATCGAAAAAAACAAAATACCGCTTTCAGACATAGAATCCTTTGCTATGATCTTGAAGAATTTTATGATTAATAAAAAAAAAAAAGAAAGAATTAGAATAGTCTGAAGCTGATCAGAGCTTTGCAAATGTCTTCACTTGGGCCACAAAAAATCTCAGACCTTGTAGAACTGAACGAACGGGCCTAACTGCTCTCAATGTGAAAAGACCATCCTAAAAAAAGCCACTAGCAATAATGGTCGTGCTTTAACAATTTGTGATTATTAACCTAAAATGATAGGGTATTTCCATAAATATGTTATCTGGATTAAAAAGGTTTTCCATTAAGAATTTTTGAAGTGAAACATGTACACAACAGGGGACTGACTTTGGTGGAAAGAAGGGCATTCAATGATTGGTACCTTATGGATATAAGTGGTTATTGCAGGTGACAAAAATGCCATTTTTTCCAGTCAGGAACCCATGACTTGAATCTTAGAGTT
>NC_090870.1:38192942-38200442 GCF_036669935.1 Montipora foliosa | reverse complement strand
ATTTAATAACCTTATTTTACTACATTTTGGTTATTACGACGGAACAGAGAAAGACTGGAAACAAGGTCTGACAAAGTGACAGTCTCGTCCTTGTAAAATAAATGTGCGCGTTCTAACAACAAGGACAAGCTTGGATTTCCTAGTGTTCTCAAAAAAGACCAGAAAGACGCTGTAAAATAGCTACTAAATAGCGGTGATATTTGAGCTATCCTTTCCAAGTGATTTGGCCAAGGCTTCATATTTCAGCCTTTTCTAGGAGGATGACCGGCGAAATATGTTCTGCTTCAATAATCACAGCTTTTGAGACGTATCATCGATCACCAGATTAGAGAAGTTAAAGAACCTCGTTGGCGGCTGCCAGGCTGGAAGATGTGAAGAAGAAGATCAAGTTAGTTTTTGCACCGACAGAAGATGTCCTGGACAAGTCATTTTTTAAGGTGCTGGAAGAACATTCTAATAACTTCACCAACAGATTGTCGGCAGCATTGGCCACCAATCGCACACATCAGAAACATAGACAGGGAAACGGTAACGGTTAGCTGAAAATTCCAGTTTTCCCAAGTGAAATAGGAATTGTATTCCCAGCAATATTTACACTGGGCTCGCTTTGATTGGTTATCAGTTGACATCAAAGCCATGCTCGTCGCAGATAACTGGAAATGGGAGGTTTCGAAAATCTCGTGTGGTTGATTGCAGGCCGTTTCTCGCTTTTTCTCCTCGCCCCATCCCGCTTCGCAATCACTTTAAACTTTGGTCTAGGTAACATTCAACCTTTCCTTCGAAAGTCAAACCAGCGTCTAAAATACAAGCGTTTAGACAAGCGTCTAAAATACACCAAACTGCCTCCTTCACAGGTTAGAGAGCTCTCAGGTCAAGTCTTTTTAGTGTTGGAGGGCAGGTGGAACCTTTTTGAAAATAGATTCGAGTGGTTTGTGGTCTATCTGGGTTTTCCGTATATGAAATAGAGAACTCTCACTAGTCCCGGGCCCAACACCACTGCTAGTGTCTCTCTTTCAATGTTGCCATAGTTGCCTTCTGCCCCAGGGAGTGCCTTTTACGAGTAGCAAACAGGTTGATCATTTTGTTGGAGAACCGTCCTCTTTGTGAGGCATCAGGTTGGATTGTTGTTTCAGCATGTTTGTCAAAGTATCTGAGTACAGGCGCTGAAGAGAGTTCTTCTTTGACTACTGGGAATGCTCTGTCGTGCTGATGGGCCCATACGTAAGCAGTTTTTTTGTTGTTAGGTCTCTTAGGGGTGTCGTTAGTGTTGCTAATTTGCCTGAATATCTGGTTAGGTAATTCACTAAACCGAGGAAACTTTGGATGTCCTTGACGCTTCATGGTGGCTCCATGTCAAGTATCGCTTACACTTTCTTTGTATCTGACTTGACATCGATAGATCGTCTGCTGTCAATGTGTTTCCAAAGACGCTTACTTCTTTACGTGTCAGTTGTATTTTGTGTTTGTTGGATACGATACCTTGTTCTCTTGCACGTTAAAAACCCACTCACTCATGTCCGGTCTTTAAAGCGCGCATGACGTTACGAGACGATCACACAACTATGAAATAGTCCTAAAAATAACTCTATAATATTTTACGTTACCAATTTATTTTCTCCTTTGCTAATTCTGATACTAAGTGCTTGGTCTAGCAGACTTACGAATGGCTACAATCCTCTCTTTTTATACTGAGCTAAGATTATTTGACACAATTCTTGTGCAGTTAAAACCGTATGTCTTTCATTCCGTCAAAGAAAAAGAGGAAGAGATGTTCCACTAGAGGCTAATGTTTTGTGGGACTTCAAACTACCATTTCGATAGGTCGATAGGTGTTAGTTTGTATAATTGAAGGTATTCCAAGCAGCAAATATTGCCACTTCCAATATTATACCGACAGAGCGGGGAAGTTGTAAATAGACAAAGGCCACGGCTTCAAGGTTCAGCGACCTACTTACACCGAAAACTCAAACAGTTCGAACATTTCTGTGTCGCTCATCTAAAACAAATACAGAAACAGCATTAATTAAGCATTTCTGTAACTTCTTCTACTTAGTGAAATTTCTTATTGTTTGAAGAAAAAAGAATTTGGCCACATTTTATTTACTCAAAGTGATGGTTTACTTAGATTTGGAAATTTTGAAAATGAAACCAAATCATGCTCTTATCTCTTCGCTTTGATTGACGGATTATGGGTTTTATCTATGGCGGTAGTCAACGTTATTTTATTGGCCTTCGTCTGTGTGCAAAAAGAAAGGAAAAGAAACAAAAATAAACTAAGGCATGACGGAGTGGGAGGCAAAAACAGCATAACAAATTAAGGTGGTCAAACGCTGTTAATTAACGAATTGCCAAAGGTATTAATTAAATCTCTCGTCATGTTGCAGCGCCTAATCTGTCTCCAAAAAGCTCCACAGTCTAGGGCACTACTATGGCAAAAAAATAGGAAGAATATCTGTTTAATTTCATTGTTTTTGAACGATCCACTTGAACAAAAGAACCCTTTGTTCGAAAGCCAACATGGCTCTGGTTGGTCCATTACAATAAAAAATGTGAATTTAACTATCTCTTCGACTGACTGTCATTGTATCTACAGAAACGCTTACAAAAGGTTCAAAATGGTTTCCGGGCTTCGTTCTGAAGAGACCTACAAAACCAGGCTTATTCTTTATAAGTGGGATTGCTTTCGATAGTAGAGGAGACGAAGTACACAGGGCTCGCCATTTATAAGCATTTATCATTGGAGATTCTCAATTAAACAAGAGTTGAATCTTCTCGGTAGCACACCTCGCCTCTCCTCCCAGATTAAGTTCAAGATACGGTTGGACCGTTTTCAAAAGGTTCCGTGAGATTTCGGTTATGAAAAACCATTTGACATCCTCATTAGCTCATGATAGTATAAGATGCTGGCGATTAACATTTGTTGAAACACTAACGTAGAAAACAAGCAGAACGAAAGGACCAAAAACAAGACATCCTTCCGAAAAAAAAAAATGGCTTTGTCAAAAAAATTGCCAAAATGTAAAACGCTCTTACAAGGCATTGACAGCCTTTGTTTTTGTTAATTTACTCTTTTCTAAACACATCGCTTTGTGGCGTTGTCATAGTCGTCGTCATCCTCGCTAAACCGCCCATTAACGGCGCGGGGACTCAGGGGACTCTCAACGGTAAACAAAGGAACTTTATTTAAGTGTCTAGTCGTTCTAGCGCTGGAGTGCTATTTGGGAACTCTGTGAACTGAAATGAACAATGAAAGTAAATCAAGTCAAATGTCGGTTTTTGAGGAGAGGGGAAACCGCAGTACCCGGAGAAAACCTCTCGGTACAGACTAGAGAACCTGGTCCAACAAACTCAACCCACATATGACGCCGAGTCTGGGAATCCAACCCGGGCCACATTGGTGGGAGGCGAGTGCTCTCACCACTGCGCCACCCCTGCACCCTAAGATGTCGTGTTCCGTTTATTACCGCATCCCTTCCGGTTGGTTTCTTAATTTCCTTTTACAATCCTTTCCCTTTTCATTAGGTTTTCTCAGCAATTCTTCCGGAAGTCGCTCCTTCGAATTTTTGGCATAGTTGAAGATTTGCGTTCTCTTCAAGTTAATGTCCTTTTTTTAGATTCGACGTCTTGGTCCGTCTTGTTAAGACTCACAGCTAATGGTTCTAGTTCATGGACAATTTAATCATTTCTTGTTGAGGCAACGAGATGATATCATTGTACTGTAATGGCGAGCGACTCTCAAAGGCAAACAAGAGGTGTCGTGAACCGCTTTATTATTCTTTTTATTAATAAATGATATATCTTCTTTTATTCAATCAAGTTTACGCCTATTTGCGAATGACTGTGTTGTATACAGAGAGGTAGTTACCATGCAGGAACTCAACTCTTGGTCTTCTCTGGCGAATCTTATCTGGCTGCTCTCCGGAGGTCAAGACTAACGCATATCTTACCATTGTAATCCCTAAATTGGAGTATTCTAGCAAAGTATGGAATCCTTACATGCAGTGCAATATTGATATAGGGATAATCCAACGTCGTACGGTTAGATTTGTCTTCAATGATTATTTCCGTTTTAGCCATGTCTCTCCAATGATTGATGTGCCGGGTTGGGACTCATTGGAACATCGCAGATTTCTCAACCAAATGCGTACGTTTTATAGGATCTACAGGGTAGAGCATATTGCTATCTCTCTTCCATCTGAAATGTCCCAAAATACAAGAGCTTCACGCCGTCGCGACTGTGCACCTTTTCACCAACTTGTTACATCAAATGATACGTATAAATTTTCTTTTTATGCTAGTGCCAGAAGTACTTGGAACAGTTCGCCTCTATCTGTAATTCCTGAATCACTAAGTGCTTTAAAGCCATTATCGCTCAATGTGGGTGTTCTTTACTGTTTAGATTTCGCTTTATTTATTCATACATTTACTTCAGTTTTATTATTTTGTTACTTAAGTTTTATTATCTTAAACCTCTAGTATAGTTTTTACTATTTTAGAAGTATGCCGATTGAAGATTAACGAGGTGATTCCGAAAGGACTACCTTACGGGCTTGACCTCGAAATAAATGCAGTTATATACTTGATTTATTGATTTATTCCCTTCACACCAACTGCAATATAATCTTGCCCAAGCCGTAACCTGAAACAACAAGTTATAAGCTACTGGGATACTTTGGACAAACAACTTGTCTGGATATTCAACTCCCTATGGCGATGAAGAGAAAACTAACCATACCGTACTTGCCACAAAATCGTATGGTGGATGCGAGGACAACTCTAGCGACCCGAAAGGCTACAAAACGTGAGCAAGATAAGATTGATAGTAGTAAGACTTCGGTATTGAAGTCAATCTTAAGGAATCTTCGCAACGACTACTATGGTGAAATTAACGACTAGACTGGGCCACTAAAACTAACACATAACACTTCCATACCAGTTCTTCTCTTGTTTATGAGGATAGCTACTACTCAATACTTCAGTATAACTTGGTTCGAGGTAATTTGACTCTCACGAAAGCGCGGGAACTGCGTATACTGATCATAAAAGAGGACGTGTGTTGGTTTTGATAACAACTACAAGGCTTAATTTCAATCGTTCCCTTTAATTTAAGAACGGAAATACCAGATTTGAAGCAAGATTGCAATAAGTCATTGAGCGCCCTAATATTTTGGAGAATCCCGTGCTGTACGCTTTGGTAAGTCCGGACTGGCATGATCTTCCCATCTCTACAAGAGGGCTAGATTTTCAGTGGATCTCAAACTGACTCCAAACAAATTTGTTCGGGTACATGTACTCCGGCTTTTCTCCTTCATCAAAATCGATGTCAACGGTTCGTTGTAATTACGCTAAAGCGCACTGTCCATTAAAGCCTCTCTATCTTCTGCTGTCTCTCGACTAGTTTTATCACAATTGGTTGAAGTTAATAAATTTAGAAATGAATGGCATTCCGCACGACGAATAAAATTTGAAAACGTTTTCAATTTTACGCCAGTGTCAAGTCAATATCTCATCATTGGGAAGTCAGTGGAGCAGTCCACGGGAGTAGTCCGTAGGAAAGTGCACAGAGTGGGGTTCAATTGTTTTTACTCTCCCTTCCCTTAAGTGCATTTCTTGCCATTCCACATGCTTTTCTGGCATCATTTGTTATTAAATGAGACTCCTTTCCAAGGACCTTCAAATTTGGACGTAGCATACTGTAACTCATTCATTGGTGAAGACAATTACCAGAGGCGAGAAGTTTCTTCAATGAACGATTCGTTGAAAATGATGGTTGCAAGCGGATTTCAATAAGTGTCACGTTGCCTCACCTTGCTCTTCTCCCCAACGTTACTCATGTCTCAGAATACAGCCGACAACGTCACAAAGTGTTCATGAAATGCTGATCCTCCAGTAAGGATAAACTGCTGCATCTACCCTGACCTTAAAAAGCCACTTCATGTTGAATATCAAAACTGGGCTTGCCGATCTAATTACTTACATATCTGAGTGGTTCATAACTGTATTTCCGTGAGAACGAATTTTACAAGTCACATTTCCCCGGGAGGGAACTGGATTACGTTCCAAGACAAAAATTCAAGTTGTTTATTCTTTTCTTGGGAAAACAGAACGGATTATGTTCTGCGTATAATAAAACTTAAACTACAGGGCATGTCTTCAGCAATAAGCTTTGAATTTTGACTCATCGATTTCTCACAGTCCGACTAATAAGAGAAATGGAAAGAAAATGCATTGATAATTGCATGTCCTGTGTTGTGGATGCGACCTTCGATTGGCTCAGCAATCTCACTCTTACTAAATTTTTATACTTTTTGGGTATATATTATGAAACTCAGTGCTTTATTCTACGAGATTTGAAAATATGTACTTTGCATAACGGATGCGGGAAAATAAAGATGTAACGGACCAAATTTAACTCCCAAAATGGAACGTCTGTGAAGAGTCCATTTCCACTGAATGTGTGCTTGCAGCTAAAGACAATTCCGTCATTGTAAAAGCTAAATATTTTGTTTAAAGAAAAGGAACTAGAGTCCAAAATACGTACTTTGCATGTGGGATGGCAAATAATAATGTAACGGATCCGAATTTAACTCCCAAAATGGAATGGATCTCATATTGGGCCACTTCCACTGAATCGGTGATTGCAACTAAAGCAAACTCCCTAATTTCAATCAAAAGTAGATAGTTCAAAAAGAAAAAAAAAAAAAGAAAGAAACGAAAAAAAAGGAAATGGCTTCACTGATCACAGTTATAAAAGGACCAAAGTGTATTTGATAAAGTATAACCTAGTCCAGCATACGAAGAGGAGATTTGCAAAAAAGGCGGGGATCTAACTATACACTGATTCGCCAAGAGTCTAGAAGAAAAATGAAGTTTAGCATTTGGTCCATGGTAAGAGACAGTACTAAGATAGGAAAAGTTGCATCCATTTAATTGAAACTAATGACATACGTCGGCAGAAAAACGTGAACAGCTGATTGTGTAAAGTCGATGGTTTGTTTACTTACAAATACTTTTATTTCAGCTGATGTTTGTCCCTTTTTTACTCAAAAAATGCCTGGGCAAACCTCTCCAGTCGCAAGATCTGGATAACAAATTGGGCATTTTTGAGAAAGTGGAAGTTGAAGTAGATCAACCAATGAACGGAACGTCAAACAGTAGAAGCAAGAGAGAAGATCTTCGTAACACACAATCTTTTACAGGCTCTCCAATAGCTTCATGGCCAAGATCGACACCTGGATGTGTGGATAAGTGGCTTTTTTACCCAGTTTACAATGTATGCGAGGTCCAATGTGGTGGCAGGAGCTTTGCTTGCCGTGGCAGTATACTGAAATACGGATACGTGAAGAAATGTGAACCTGTAACAAAAGATATCACACAAAAGATATCAACATAAACGTTGCTTGTCGATGTGCAACAAATTAAAAAATATAACTTTTTGTTTCATCCGTATTTATTATCAGGAGATATTTATTCTGAATTGAATGTAACTAATTAAAGTAT